>NW_026529356.1:300000-416660 GCF_028500815.1 Rissa tridactyla
CAGGCACAAAAATGGCCATACGGCTGGAGATGGGTCCCCCGCCCAAAGAGCCAGCAGGGAAAATTATGCCTTGTTCTAAAGCTCTTTGGGAACCGCTTGCGTAGCCCCACAGACCTGGGGGCTGCGGGCTTTCCTGCTGCCTTTAGCCTCGACACAACCCTTTCCCACTTGGCGCCGCGCCAGGCTCAAAAATGGCCATACGGCTGGAGATGGGTCCCATGCCCAAAGAGCCAGCAGGGAAAACTATGCCTTGTTCTAAAGCTCTTTGGGAACCGCTTGCGTAGCCCCACAGACCTGGGGGCTGCGGGTTTTCCTGCTGCCTTCAAGCCTCAAAGCCACCCTTTCTCACTGGGCGCCGGGCCAGGCACAAAAATGGCCTATGGCTGGAGATGGGTCCCCCGAACAAAGAGCCAGCAGGGAAAACTATGCCTTGTTCTAAAGCTCTTTGGGAACTGCTTGCGTAGCTCCACAGACCTGGGGGCTGCGGGCTTTCCTGCTGCCTTTAGCCTCGACACCACCCTTTCCCTCTTGGCGCCGCGCCAGGCACAAAAATGGCCGTACGGCTGGAGATGGGTCCCCCGTCCGAAGAGCCAGCTGGGAAAACTATGCCTTGTTCTAAAGCTCTTTGGGAACCGCTTGCGTAGCACCACAGACCTGGGGGCTGCAGGCTTTGCTCCTGCCTTCAGCCTCAAAGCCACCCTTTCCCACCTGGCGCCGCACCAGGCTCAAAAATGGCCATACGGCTGGAGATGGGTCCCCCGCCCAGAGAGCCAGCAGCGAAAACTATGCCTTGTTCTAAAGCTCTTTGGGAACCGCTTGCGTAGCCCCACAGACCTGGGGGCTGCGGGCTTTCCTGCTGTCTTCAGCCTCAAAGCAACCCTTTCCCACTTGGCGCCCTATCAAGCACAAAAATGGCCTATGGCTGGAGATGGGTCCCATGCCCAAAGAGCCAGCAGGGAAAACTATGCCTTGTTCTAAAGCTCTTTGGGAACCGCTTGCGTAGCCCCACACACCTGGGGGCTGCGGGCTTTCCTGCTGCCTTCAGCCTCAAAACCACCCTTTCCCACTTGGCCCCCGGCCAGGCACAAATATGGCCATACGGCTGGAGATGGGTCCCCCGAACAAAGAGCCAGCAGGGAAAACTATGCCTTGTTCTAAAGCTCTTTGGGAACTGCTTGCGTAGCTCCACAGACCTGGGGGCTGCGGGCTTTCCTGCTGCCTTTAGCCTCGACACCACCCTTTCCCTCTTGGCGCCGTGCCAGGCACAAAAATGGCCGTACGGCTGGAGATGGGTCCCCCGTCCGAAGAGCCAGCAGGGAAAATTATTCCTTGTTCTAAAGCTCTTTGGGAACCGCTTGCGTAGCCCCACAGACCTGGGGGCTGCGGGCTTTCCTGCTGCCTTTAGCCTCGACACAACCCTTTCCCACTTGGCGCCGCGCCAGGCTCAAAAATGGCCATACGGCTGGAGATGGGTCCCATGCCCAAAGAGCCAGCAGGGAAAACTATGCCTTGTTCTAAAGCTCTTTGGGAACCGCTTGCGTAGCCCCACAGACGTGGGGGCTGCGGGCTTTCCTGCTGCCTTCAGCCTCAAAGCCACCCTTTCCCACTTTGCGCCGGGCCAGGCACAAAAATGGCCATACGGCTGGAGATGGGTCCCCCGCCCAAAGAGCCAGCAGGGAAAACTATGCCTTGTTCTAAAGCTCTTTGGGAACCGCTTGCGTAGCCCCACAGACCTGGGGGCTGCAGGCTTTCCTGCTGCCTTCAGCCTCAAAACCACCCTTTCCCACTACGCAACACGCCAGGCATAAAAATAGCCATACGACTGGAGATGGGTCCCCCGCCCAAAGAGCCAGCAGGGAAAACTATGCCTTGTTCTAAAGCTCTTTGGGAACCGCTTGCGTAGCCCCACAGACCTTGGGGCTGCGGGCTTTCCTGCTGCCTTCAGCCTCGACAGCACCCTTTCCCACTTGGCTTCGCGCCAGGCACAAAAATGGCCTATGGCTGGAGATGGGTCCCATGCCCTAAGAGCCAGCTGGGAAAACTATGCCTTGTTCTAAAGCTCTTTGGGAACCGCTTGCGTAGCACCACAGACCTGGGGGCTGCAGGCTTTGCTCCTGCCTTCAGCCTCAAAGCCACCCTTTCCCACCTGGCGCCGCACCAGGCTCAAAAATGGCCATACGGCTGGAGATGGGTCCCCCGCCCAGAGAGCCAGCAGGGAAAACTATGCCTTGTTCTAAAGCTCTTTGGGAACCGCTTGCGTAGCCCCACAGACCTGGGGGCTGCGGGCTTTCCTGCTGTCTTCAGCCTCAAAGCAACCCTTTCCCACTTGGCGCCCTATCAAGCACAAAAATGGCCTATGGCTGGAGATGGGTCCCATGCCCAAAGAGCCAGCAGGGAAAACTATGCCTTGTTCTAAAGCTCTTTGGGAACCGCTTGCGTAGCCCCACACACCTGGGGGCTGCGGGCTTTCCTGCTGCCTTCAGCCTCAAAACCACCCTTTCCCACTTGGCCCCCGGCCAGGCACAAAAATGGCCATACGGCTGGAGATGGGTCCCCCGCCCAAAGAGCCAGCAGGGAAAACTATGCCTTGTTCTAAAGCTCTTTGGGAACCGCTTGCGTAGCCCCACAGACCTGGGGGCTGCGGGCTTTGCTGCTGCCTTCAGCCTCAAAACCACCCTTTCCCACTTGGCGCTGCGCCAGGCACAAAAATGGCCATACGGCTGGAGATGGGTCCCCCGCCCAAAGAGCCAGCAGGGAAAATTATGCCTTGTTCTAAAGCTCTTTGGGAACCGCTTGCGTAGCCCCACAGACCTGGGGGCTGCGGGCTTTCCTGCTGCCTTTAGCCTCGACACAACCCTTTCCCACTTGGCGCCGCGCCAGGCTCAAAAATGGCCATACGGCTGGAGATGGGTCCCATGCCCAAAGAGCCAGCAGGGAAAACTATGCCTTGTTCTAAAGCTCTTTGGGAACCGCTTGCGTAGCCCCACAGACCTGGGGGCTGCGGGTTTTCCTGCTGCCTTCAAGCCTCAAAGCCACCCTTTCTCACTGGGCGCCGGGCCAGGCACAAAAATGGCCTATGGCTGGAGATGGGTCCCCCGAACAAAGAGCCAGCAGGGAAAACTATGCCTTGTTCTAAAGCTCTTTGGGAACTGCTTGCGTAGCTCCACAGACCTGGGGGCTGCGGGCTTTCCTGCTGCCTTTAGCCTCGACACCACCCTTTCCCTCTTGGCGCCGCGCCAGGCACAAAAATGGCCGTACGGCTGGAGATGGGTCCCCCGTCCGAAGAGCCAGCTGGGAAAACTATGCCTTGTTCTAAAGCTCTTTGGGAACCGCTTGCGTAGCACCACAGACCTGGGGGCTGCAGGCTTTGCTCCTGCCTTCAGCCTCAAAGCCACCCTTTCCCACCTGGCGCCGCACCAGGCTCAAAAATGGCCATACGGCTGGAGATGGGTCCCCCGCCCAGAGAGCCAGCAGCGAAAACTATGCCTTGTTCTAAAGCTCTTTGGGAACCGCTTGCGTAGCCCCACAGACCTGGGGGCTGCGGGCTTTCCTGCTGTCTTCAGCCTCAAAGCAACCCTTTCCCACTTGGCGCCCTATCAAGCACAAAAATGGCCTATGGCTGGAGATGGGTCCCATGCCCAAAGAGCCAGCAGGGAAAACTATGCCTTGTTCTAAAGCTCTTTGGGAACCGCTTGCGTAGCCCCACACACCTGGGGGCTGCGGGCTTTCCTGCTGCCTTCAGCCTCAAAACCACCCTTTCCCACTTGGCCCCCGGCCAGGCACAAATATGGCCATACGGCTGGAGATGGGTCCCCCGAACAAAGAGCCAGCAGGGAAAACTATGCCTTGTTCTAAAGCTCTTTGGGAACTGCTTGCGTAGCTCCACAGACCTGGGGGCTGCGGGCTTTCCTGCTGCCTTTAGCCTCGACACCACCCTTTCCCTCTTGGCGCCGTGCCAGGCACAAAAATGGCCGTACGGCTGGAGATGGGTCCCCCGTCCGAAGAGCCAGCAGGGAAAATTATGCCTTGTTCTAAAGCTCTTTGGGAACCGCTTGCGTAGCCGCACAGACCTGGGGGCTGCGGGCTTTCCTGCTGCCTTCAGCCTCGACACCACCCTTTCCCACTTGGCGCCCTATCAAGCACAAAAATGGCCTATGGCTGGAGATGGGTCCCATGCCCAAAGAGCCAGCAGGGAAAACTATGCCTTGTTCTAAAGCTCTTTGGGAACCGCTTGCGTAGCCCCACAGACCTGGGGGCTGCGGGCTTTCCTGCTGCCTTCAGCCTCAAAACCACCCTTTCCCACTTGGCCCCCGGCCAGGCACAAAAATGGCCATACGGCTGGAGATGGGTCCCCCGCCCAAAGAGCCAGCAGGGAAAACTATGCCTTGTTCTAAAGCTCTTTGGGAACCGCTTGCGTAGCCCCACAGACCTGGGGGCTGCGGGCTTTGCTGCTGCCTTCAGCCTCAAAACCACCCTTTCCCACTTGGCGCTGCGCCAGGCACAAAAATGGCCATACGGCTGGAGATGGGTCCCCCGCCCAAAGAGCCAGCAGGGAAAATTATGCCTTGTTCTAAAGCTCTTTGGGAACCGCTTGCGTAGCCCCACAGACCTGGGGGCTGCGGGCTTTCCTGCTGCCTTTAGCCTCGACACAACCCTTTCCCACTTGGCGCCGCGCCAGGCTCAAAAATGGCCATACGGCTGGAGATGGGTCCCATGCCCAAAGAGCCAGCAGGGAAAACTATGCCTTGTTCTAAAGCTCTTTGGGAACCGCTTGCGTAGCCCCACAGACCTGGGGGCTGCGGGCTTTCCTGCTGCCTTCAGATTCAAAGCCACCCTTTCCCTCTTGGGGCTTCGCCAGGCACAAAAATGGCCATACGGCTGGAGATGGGTCCCCCGCCCAAAGAGCGAGCAGGGAAAACTATGCCTTGTTCTAAAGCTCTTTGGGAACCGCTTGCGTAGCCCCACAGACCTGGGGGCTGCGGGCTTTCCTGCTGCCTTCAGGCTCGACACCACCCTTTCCCACTTGGCGCTGCGCCAGGCTCAAAAATGGCCATACGGCTGGAGATGGGTCCCCCGCCCAAAGAGCCAGCAGGGAAAACTATGCCTTGTTCTAAAGCTCTTTGGGAACCGCTTGCGTAGCCCCACAGACCTGGGGGCTGCGGGCTTTGCTGCTGCCTTCAGCCTCAAAACCACCCTTTCCCACTTGGCGCTGCGCCAGGCACAAAAATGGCCATACGGCTGGAGATGGGTCCCCCGCCCAAAGAGCCAGCAGGGAAAATTATGCCTTGTTCTAAAGCTCTTTGGGAACCGCTTGCGTAGCCCCACAGACCTGGGGGCTGCGGGCTTTCCTGCTGCCTTTAGCCTCGACACAACCCTTTCCCACTTGGCGCCGCGCCAGGCTCAAAAATGGCCATACGGCTGGAGATGGGTCCCATGCCCAAAGAGCCAGCAGGGAAAACTATGCCTTGTTCTAAAGCTCTTTGGGAACCGCTTGCGTAGCCCCACAGACCTGGGGGCTGCGGGCTTTCCTGCTGCCTTCAGATTCAAAGCCACCCTTTCCCTCTTGGGGCTTCGCCAGGCACAAAAATGGCCATACGGCTGGAGATGGGTCCCCCGCCCAAAGAGCGAGCAGGGAAAACTATGCCTTGTTCTAAAGCTCTTTGGGAACCGCTTGCGTAGCCCCACAGACCTGGGGGCTGCGGGCTTTCCTGCTGCCTTCAGGCTCGACACCACCCTTTCCCACTTGGCGCTGCGCCAGGCTCAAAAATGGCCATACGGCTGGAGATGGGTCCCCCGCCCAAAGAGCCAGCAGGGAAAACTATGCCTTGTTCTAAAGCTCTTTGGGAACCGCTTGCGTAGCCCCACAGACCTGGGGGCTGCGGGCTTTGCTGCTGCCTTCAGCCTCAAAGCCACCCTTTCCCACTTGGCGCCGCGCCAGGCACAAAAATGGCCTATGGCTGGAGATGGGTCCCATGCCCAAAGAGCCAGCAGGGAAAACTATGCCTTGTTCTAAAGCTCTTTGGGAACCGCTTGCTTGGCCCCACAGACGTGGGGGCTGCGGGCTTTCCTGCTGCCTTCAGCCTCGACACCACCCTTTCCCACTTGGCACTGCTCCAGGCTCAAAAATGGCCATATGGCTGGAGATGGGTCCCCCGCCCAAAGAGCCAGCAGGGAAAACTATGCCTTGTTCTAAAGCTCTTTGGGAACCGCTTGCTTGGCCCCACAGACGTGGGGGCTGCGGGCTTTCCTGCTGCCTTCAGCCTCAAAACCACCCTATGCCACTACGCACCGCGCCAGGCACAAAAATAGCCATACGTCTGGAGATGGGTCCCCCACCCAAAGAGCCAGCAGGGAAAACTATGCCTTGTTCTAAAGCTCTTTGGGAACCGCTTGCGTAGCCCCACAGACCTGGGGGCTGCGGGCTTTCCTGCTGCCTTCAGCCTCGACACCACCCTTTCCCACTTGGCGCCGCGCCAGGCACAAAAATGGCCATACGGCTGGAGATGGGTCCCCCGTCCAAAGAGCCAGCAGGGAAAACTATGCCTTGTTCTAAAGCTCTTTGGGAACCGCTTGCATAGCCCCACAGACCTGGGAGCTGCAGGCTTTCCTGCTGTCTTCAGCCTCAAAGCCACCCTTTCCCACTTGGCGCCCTATCAGGCACAAAAATGGCCTATGGCTGGAGATGGGTCCCATGCCCAAAGAGCCAGCAGGGAAAACTATGCCTTGTTCTAAAGCTCTTTGGGAACCGCTTGCTTGGCCCCACAGACGTGGGGGCTGCGGGCTTTCCTGCTGTCTTCAGCCTCGACACCACCCTTTCCCACTTGGCGCCCTATCAGGCACAAAAATGGCCATACGGCTGGAGATGGGTTCCATGCCCAAAGAGCCAGCAGGGAAAACTATGCCTTGTTCTAAAGCTCTTTGGGAACCGCTTGCGTAGCCCCACAGACCTGGGGGCTGCGGGCTTTCCTGCTGCCTTCAGCCTCAAAGCCACCCTTTCCCACTTGGCGCAGCGCCAGGCACAAAAATGGCCATACGGCTGGAGATGGGTCCCATGCCCAAAGAGCCAGCAGGGAAAACTATGCCTTGTTCTAAAGCTCTTTGGGAACCGCTTGCTTGGCCCCACAGACCTGGGGGCTGCAGGCTTTGCTGCTGCCTTCAGCCTCGACACCACCCTTACCCACTTGGCGCCGCGCCAGGCACAAAAATGGCCATACGGCTGGAGATGGGTCCCCCGCCCAAAGAGCCAGCAGGGAAAACTATGCCTTGTTCTAAAGCTCTTTGGGAACCGCTTGCTTGGCCCCACAGACGTGGGGGCTGCGGGCTTTCCTGCTGCCTTCAGCCTCAAAACCACCCTATGCCACTACGCACCGCGTCAGGCACAAAAATAGCCATACGGCTGGAGATGGGTCCCCCACCCAAAGAGCCAGCAGGGAAAACTATGCCTTGTTCTAAAGCTCTTTGGGAACCGCTTGCGTAGCCCCACAGACCTGGGGGCTGCGGGCTTTCCTGCTGCCTTCAGCCTCAAAGCCACCCTTTCCCACTTGGCGCTGCGCCATGCACAAAAATGGCCATACGGCTGGAGATGGGTCCCCCGCCCAAAGAGCCAGCAGGGAAAACTATGCCTTGTTCTAAAGCTCTTTGGGAACTGCTTGCGTAGCTCCACAGACCTGGGGGCTGCGGGCTTTCCTGCTGCCTTTAGCCTCGACACCACCCTTTCCCTCTTGGCGCCGCGCCAGCCACAAAAATGGCCGTACGGCTGGAGATGGGTCCCCCGCCCAAAAAGCCAGCAGGGAAAATTATGCCTTGTTCTAAAGCTCTTTGGGAACCGCTTGCGTAGCCGCACAGACCTGGGGGCTGCGGGCTTTCCTGCTGCCTTCAGCCTCGACACCACCCTTTCCCACTTGGCGCCCTATCAAGCACAAAAATGGCCTATGGCTGGAGATGGGTCCCATGCCCAAAGAGCCAGCAGGGAAAACTATGCCTTGTTCTAAAGCTCTTTGGGAACCGCTTGCTTGGCCCCACACACGTGGGGGCTGCGGGCTTTCCTGCTGCCTTCAGCCTCAAAACCACCCTTTCCCACTACGCACCGCGCCAGGCACAAAAATGGCCATACGGCTGGAGATGGGTCCCCCGCCCAAAGAGCCAGCAGGGAAAACTATGCCTTGTTCTAAAGCTCTTTGGGAACCGCTTGCGTAGCCCCACAGACCTGGGGGCTGCGGGCTTTGCTGCTGCCTTCAGCCTCAAAGCCACCCTTTCCCACTTGGCGCCGCGCCAGGCACAAAAATGGCCTATGGCTGGAGATGGGTCCCATGCCC
Source organism: Rissa tridactyla (assembly GCF_028500815.1). NCBI lineage: Eukaryota > Metazoa > Chordata > Aves > Charadriiformes > Laridae > Rissa > Rissa tridactyla. The sequence goes on from NW_026529356.1 coordinate 308,316, forward strand.
AAAGAGCCAGCAGGGAAAACTATGCCTTGTTCTAAAGCTCTTTGGGAACCGCTTGCTTGGCCCCAGAGACGTGGGGGCTGCGGGCTTTCCTGCTGCCTTCAGCGTCAAAACCACCCTTTCCCACTACGCACCGCGCCAGGCACAAAAATGGCCATACGGCTGGAGATGGGTCCCCCGCCCAAAGAGCCAGCAGGGAAAACTATGCCTTGTTCTAAAGCTCTTTGGGAACCGCTTGCTTGGCCCCACAGACGTGGGGGCTGCGGGCTTTCCTGCTGCCTTCAGCCTCAAAACCACCCTATGCCACTACGCACCGCGTCAGGCACAAAAATAGCCATACGGCTGGAGATGGGTCCCCCACCCAAAGAGCCAGCAGGGAAAACTATGCCTTGTTCTAAAGCTCTTTGGGAACCGCTTGCGTAGCCCCACAGAGCTGGGGGCTGCAGGCTTTCCTGCTGTCTTCAGCCTCAAAGCCACCCTTTCCCACTTGGCGCCCTATCAGGCACAAAAATGGCCATACGGCTGGAGATGGGTCCCCCGCCCAAAGAGCCAGCAGGGAAAACTATGCCTTGTTCTAAAGCTCTTTGGGAACCGCTTGCTTGGCCCCACAGACGTGGGGGCTGCGGGCTTTCCTGCTGCCTTCAGCCTCGATACCACCATTTCCCACTTGGCGCTGCGCCATGCACAAAAATGGCCATACGGCTGGAGATGAGTCCCCCGCCCAAAGAGCCAGCAGGGAAAACTATGCCTTGTTCTAAAGCTCTTTGGGAACCGCTTGCGTAGCCCCACAGACCTGGGGGCTGCGGGCTTTCCTGCTGCCTTCAGCCTCGACACCACCCTTTCCCTCTTGGCGCCGGGCCAGGCACAAAAATGGCCATATGGCTGGAGATGGGTCCCATGCCCAAAGAGCCAGCAGGGAAAACTATGCCTTGTTCTAAAGGTCTCTGGGAACCGCTTGCGTAGCCTCACAGACCTGGGGGCTGCGGGCTTTCCTGCTGCCTTCAGCCTCAAAGCCACCCTTTCCCACTTGGCGCCGCGCCAGGCACAAAAATGGCCATACGGCTGGAGGTGGGTCCCATGCCCAAAGAGCCAGCAGGGAAAACTATGCCTTGTTCTAAAGCTCTTTGGGAACCGCTTTCTTGGCCCCACAGACCTGGGGGCTGCAGGCTTTGCTGCTGCCTTCAGCCTGGACACCACCCTTACCCACTTGGCGCCGCGCCAGGCACAAAAATGGCCATACGGCTGGAGATGGGTCCCCCGCCCAAAGAGCCAGCAGGGAAAACTATGCCTTGTTCTAAAGCTCTTTGGGAACCGCTTGCGTAGCCCCTCAGACCTGGGGGCTGCGGGCTTTCCTGCTGCCTTCAGCGTCAAAACCACCCTATGCCACTACGCACCGCGTCAGGCACAAAAATAGCCATACGGCTGGAGATGGGTCCCCCGCCCAAAGAGCCAGCAGGGAAAACTATGCCTTGTTCTAAAGCTCTTTGGGAACCGCTTGCGTAGCCCCACAGACCTGGGGGCTGCAGGCTTTCCTGCTGTCTTCAGCCTCAAAGCCACCCTTTCCCACTTGGCGCCCTATCAGGCACAAAAATGGCCTATGGCTGGAGATGGGTCCCATGCCCAAAGAGCCAGCAGGGAAAACTATGCCTTGTTCTAAAGCTCTTTGGGAACCGCTTGCGTAGCCCCACAGACGTGGGGGCTGCGGGCTTTCCTGCTGCCTTCAGCCTCGATACCACCATTTCCCACTTGGCGCTGCGCCATGCACAAAAATGGCCATACGGCTGGAGATGGGTCCCATGCCCAAAGAGCCAGCAGGGAAAACTATGCCTTGTTCTAAAGCTCTTTGGGAACCGCTTGCGTAGCCCCACAGACCTGGGGGCTGCGGGCTTTCCTGCTGCCTTTAGCCTCGACACCACCCTTTCCCTCTTGGCGCCGCGCCAGGCACAAAAATGGCCGTACGGCTGGAGATGGGTCCCCCGCCCAAAGAGCCAGCAGGGAAAACTATGCCTTGTTCTAAAGCTCTTTGGGAACCGCTTGCGTAGCCGCACAGACCTGGGGGCTGCGGGCTTTCCTGCTGCCTTCAGCCTCAAAGCCACCCTTTCCCACTTTGCGCCGCATCAGGCACAAAAATGGATATACGGCTGGAGATGGGTCCCCCGCCCAAAGAGCCAGCAGGGAAAACTATGCCTTGTTCTAAAGCTCTTTGGGAACCGCTTGCGTAGCCCCACAGACCTGGGGGCTGCAGGCTTTCCTGCTGCCTTCAGCCTCAAAACCACCCTTTCCCACTACGCAACGCGCCAGGCATAAAAATAGCCATACGACTGGAGATGGGTCCCCCGCCCAAAGAGCCAGCAGGGAAAACTATGCCTTGTTCTAAAGCTCTTTGGGAACCGCTTGCGTAGCCCCACAGACCTGGGGGCTGCGGGCTTTCCTGCTGCCTTCAGCCTCGACAGCACCCTTTCCCACTTGGCAATGCGCCAGGCACAAAAATGGCCTATGTCTGGAGATGGGTCTCCAGCCCTAAGAGCCAGCTGGGAAAACTATGCCTTGTTCTAAAGCTCTTTGGGAACCGCTTGCGTAGCACCACAGACCTGGGGGTTGCGGGCTTTGCTCCTGCCTTCAGCCTCAAAGCCACCCTTTCCCACCTGGCGCCGCGCCAGGCTCAAAAATGGCCATACGGCTGGAGATGGGTCCCCCGCCCAGAGAGCCAGCAGGGAAAACTATGCCTTGTTCTAAAGCTCTTTGGGAACCGCTTGCATAGCCCCACAGACCTGGGGGCTGCGGTCTTTCCTGCTGTCTTCAGCCTCAAAGCAACCCTTTCCCACTTGGCGCCCTATCAAGCACAAAAATGGCCTATGGCTGGAGATGGGTCCCATGCCCAAAGAGCCAGCAGGGAAAACTATGCCTTGTTCTAAAGCTCTTTGGGAACCGCTTGCTTGGCCCCACAGACCTGGGGGCTGCGGGCTTTCCTGCTGCCTTCAGCCTCAAAACCACCCTTTCCCACTTGGCCCCCGGCCAGGCACAAAAATGGCCATACGGCTGGAGATGGGTCCCCCGCCCAAAGAGCCAGCAGGGAAAACTATGCCTTGTTCTAAAGCTCTTTGGGAACCGCTTGCGTAGCCCCACAGACCTGGGGGCTGCAGGCTTTGCTGCTGCCTTCAGCCTCAAAACCACCCTTTCCCACTTGGCGCTGCGCCAGGCACAAAAATGGCCATACGGCTGGAGATGGGTCCCCCGCCCAAAGAGCCAGCAGGGAAAATTATGCCTTGTTCTAAAGCTCTTTGGGAACCGCTTGCGTAGCCCCACAGACCTGGGGGCTGCGGGCTTTCCTGCTGCCTTTAGCCTCGACACAACCCTTTCCCACTTGGCGCCGCGCCAGGCTCAAAAATGGCCATACGGCTGGAGATGGGTCCCCCTCCCAGAGAGCCAGCAGGGAAAACTATGCCTTGTTCTAAAGCTCTTTGGGAACCGCTTGCGTAGCCCCACAGACCTGGGGGCTGCGGGCTTTCCTGCTGCCTTCAAGCCTCAAAGCCACCCTTTCCCACTGGGCGCCGGGCCAGGCACAAAAATGGCCTATGGCTGGAGATGGGTCCCATGCCCAAAGAGCCAGCAGGGAAAACTATGCCTTGTTCTAAAGCTCTTTGGGAACTGCTTGCGTAGCCCCACAGACCTGGGGGCTGCAGGCTTTCCTGCTGCCTTCAGCCTCAAAGCCACCCTTTCCCACTTGGCGCCCTATCAAGCACAAAAATGGCCTATGGCTGGAGATGGGTCCCAGGCCCAAAGAGCCAGCAGGGAAAACTATGCCTTGTTCTAAAGCTCTTTGGGAACCGCTTGCTTGGCCCCACAGACGTGGGGGCTGCGGGCTTTCCTGCTGCCTTCAGCCTCGACACCACCCTTTCCCACTTGGCGCCGCGCCAGGCACAAAAATGGCCATACGGCTGGAGATGGGTCCCCCGCCCAAAGAGCCAGCAGGGAAAACTATGCCTTGTTCTAAAGCTCTTTGGGAACCGCTTGCGTAGCCCCACAGACCTGGGGGCTGCGGGCTTTCCTGCTGCCTTCACCCTCAAAACCACCCTTTCCCACTTGGCACTGCTCCAGGCTCAAAAATGGCCATACGGCTGCAGATGGGTCCCCCGCCCAGAGAGCCAGCAGGGAAAACTATGCCTTGTTCTAAAGCTCTTTGGGAACCGCTTGCGTAGCCCCACAGACCTGGGGGCTGCGGGCTTTGCTGCTGCCTTCAGCCTCGACACCACCCTTTCCCACTTGGCGCCGTGCCAGGCACAAAAATGGCCATACGGCTGGAGATGGGTCCCCCGCCCAAAGAGCCAGCAGGGAAAACTATGCCTTGTTCTAAAGCTCTTTGGGAACTGCTTGCTTGGCCCCACAGACCTGGGGGCTGCAGGCTTTGCTGCTGCCTTCAGCCTCAACACCACCCTTTCCCACTACGCACCGCGCCAGGCACAAAAATGGCCATACGGCTGGAGATGGGTCCCCTACCAAAAGAGCCAGCAGGGAAAACTATGCCTTGTTCTAAAGCTCTTTGGGAACCGCTTGCGTAGCTCCACAGACCTGGGGGCTGCGGGCTTTCCTCCTGCCTTCAGATTCAAAGCCACCCTTTCCCTCTTGGGGCTTCGCCAGGCACAAAAATGGCCATACGGCTGGAGATGGGTCCCCCGCCCAAAGAGCCAGCAGGGAAAACTATGCCTTGTTCTAAAGCTCTTTGGGAACCGCTTGCGTAGCCCCACAGACGTGGGGGCTGCGGGCTTTCCTGCTGCCTTCAGCCTCGACACCACCCTTTCCCACTTGGCGCCGCGCCAGGCTCAAAAATGGCCATACAGCTGGAGATGGGTCCCCCGCCCTAAGAGCCAGCAGGGAAAACTATGCCTTGTTCTAAAGCTCTTTGGGAACCGCTTGCTTGGCCCCACAGACCTAGGGGCTGCGGGCTTTCCTGCTGCCTTCAGCCTCAAAACCACCCTTTCCCACTTGGCCCCCGGCCAGGCACAAAAATGGCCATACGGCTGGAGATGGGTCCCCCGCCCAAAGAGCCAGCAGGGAAAACTATGCCTTGTTCTAAAGCTCTTTGGGAACCGCTTGCGTAGCCCCACAGACCTGGGGGCTGCAGGCTTTGCTGCTGCCTTCAGCCTCAAAACCACCCTTTCCCACTTGGCGCTGCGCCAGGCACAAAAATGGCCATACGGCTGGAGATGGGTCCCCCGCCCAGGGAGCCAGCAGGGAAAATTATGCCTTGTTCTAAAGCTCTTTGGGAACCGCTTGCGTAGCCCCACAGACCTGGGGGCTGCGGGCTTTCCTGCTGCCTTCAAGCCTCAAAGCCACCCTTTCCCACTTGGCGCCCTATCAAGCACAAAAATGGCCTATGGCTGGAGATGGGTCCCAGGCCCAAAGAGCCAGCAGGGAAAACTATGCCTTGTTCTAAAGCTCTTTGGGAACCGCTTGCTTGGCCCCACAGACGTGGGGGCTGCGGGCTTTCCTGCTGCCTTCAGCCTCGACACCACCCTTTCCCACTTGGCGCCGCGCCAGGCACAAAAATGGCCATACGGCTGGAGATGGGTCCCCCGCCCAAAGAGCCAGCAGGGAAAACTATGCCTTGTTCTAAAGCTCTTTGGGAACCGCTTGCGTAGCCCCACAGACCTTAGGGCTGCGGGCTTTCCTGCTGCCTTCACCCTCAAAACCACCCTTTCCCACTTGGCACTGCTCCAGGCTCAAAAATGGCCATACGGCTGCAGATGGGTCCCCCGCCCAGAGAGCCAGCAGGGAAAACTATGCCTTGTTCTAAAGCTCTTTGGGAACCGCTTGCGTAGCCCCACAGACCTGGGGGCTGCGGGCTTTGCTGCTGCCTTCAGCCTCAAAGCCACCCTTTCCCACTTGGCGCCGGGCCAGGCACAAAAATGGCCATACGGCTGGAGATGGGTCCCCCGCCCAAAGAGCCAGCAGGGAAAACTATGCCTTGTTCTAAAGCTCTTTGGGAACCGCTTGCTTGGCCCCACAGACCTGGGGGCTGCAGGCTTTGCTGCTGCCTTCAGCCTCAACACCACCCTTTCCCACTACGCACCGCGCCAGGCACAAAAATGGCCATACGGCTGGAGATGGGTCCCCTGCTAAAAGAGCCAGCAGGGAAAACTATGCCTTGTTCTAAAGCTCTTTGGGAACCGCTTGCGTAGCCCCACAGACCTGGGGGCTGCGGGCTTTCCTGCTGCCTTCAGATTCAAAGCCACCCTTTCCCTCTTGGGGCTTCGCCAGGCACAAAAATGGCCATACGGCTGGAGATGGGTCCCCCGCCCAAAGAGCGAGCAGGGAAAACTATGCCTTGTTCTAAAGCTCTTTGGGAACCGCTTGCGTAGCCCCACAGACCTGGGGGCTGCGGGCTTTCCTGCTGCCTTCAGCCTCGACACCACCCTTTCCCACTTGGCGCCGCGCCAGGCTCAAAAATGGCCATACGGCTGGAGATGGGTCCCCCGCCCTAAGAGCCAGCAGGGAAAACTATGCCTTGTTCTAAAGCTCTTTGGGAACCGCTTGCGTAGCCCCACAGACCTGGGGGCTGCAGGCTTTGCTCCTGCCTTCAGCCTCAAAGCCACCCTTTCCCACCTGGCGCCGCGCCAGGCTCAAAAATGGCCATATGGCTGGAGATGGGTCCCCCGCCCAAAGAGCCAGCAGGGAAAACTATGCCTTGTTCTAAAGCTCTTTGGGAACCGCTTGCGTAGCCCCACAGACGTGGGGGCTGCGGGCTTTCCTGCTGCCTTCAGCCTCGATACCACCATTTCCCACTTGGCGCTGCGCCATGCACAAAAATGGCCATACAGCTGGAGATGGGTCCCCCGCCCAAAGAGCCAGCAGGGAAAACTATGCCTTGTTCTAAAGCTCTTTGGGAACCGCTTGCGTAGCCCCACAGACCTGGGGGCTGCGGGCTTTCCTGCTGCCTTTAGCCTCGACACCACCCTTTCCCTCTTGGCGCCGCGCCAGGCACAAAAATGGCCGTACGGCTGGAGATGGGTCCCCCGCCCAAAGAGCCAGTAGGGAAAACTATGCCTTGTTCTAAAGCTCTTTGGGAACCGCTTGCGTAGCCGCACAGACCTGGGGGCTGCGGGCTTTCCTGCTGCCTTCAGCCTCAAAGCCACCCTTTCCCACTTTGCGCCGCATCAGGCACAAAAATGGATATACGGCTGGAGATGGGTCCCCCGCCCAAAGAGCCAGCAGGGAAAACTATGCCTTGTTCTAAAGCTCTTTGGGAACCGCTTGCGTAGCCCCACAGACCTGGGGGCTGCAGGCTTTCCTGCTGCCTTCAGCCTCAAAACCACCCTTTCCCACTACGCAACGCGCCAGGCATAAAAATAGCCATACGACTGGAGATGGGTCCCCCGCCCAAAGAGCCAGCAGGGAAAACTATGCCTTGTTCTAAAGCTCTTTGGGAACCGCTTGCGTAGCCCCACAGACCTTGGGGCTGCGGGCTTTCCTGCTGCCTTCAGCCTTGACAGCACCCTTTCCCACTTGGCAATGCGCCAGGCACAAAAATGGCCTATGTCTGGAGATGGGTCTCCAGCCCTAAGAGCCAGCTGGGAAAACTATGCCTTGTTCTAAAGCTCTTTGGGAACCGCTTGCGTAGCACCACAGACCTGGGGGTTGCGGGCTTTGCTCCTGCCTTCAGCCTCAAAGCCACCCTTTCCCACCTGGCGCCGCGCCAGGCTCAAAAATGGCCATACGGCTGGAGATGGGTCCCCCGCCCAGAGAGCCAGCAGGGAAAACTATGCCTTGTTCTAAAGCTCTTTGGGAACCGCTTGCATAGCCCCACAGACCTGGGGGCTGCGGGCTTTCCTGCTGTCTTCAGCCTCAAAGCAACCCTTTCCCACTTGGCGCCCTATCAAGCACAAAAATGGCCTATGGCTGGAGATGGGTCCCATGCCCAAAGAGCCAGCAGGGAAAACTATGCCTTGTTCTAAAGCTCTTTGGGAACCGCTTGCTTGGCCCCACAGACCTGGGGGCTGCGGGCTTTCCTGCTGCCTTCAGCCTCAAAACCACCCTTTCCCACTTGGCCCCCGGCCAGGCACAAAAATGGCCATACGGCTGGAGATGGGTCCCCCGCCCAAAGAGCCAGCAGGGAAAACTATGCCTTGTTCTAAAGCTCTTTGGGAACCGCTTGCGTAGCCCCACAGACCTGGGGGCTGCAGGCTTTGCTGCTGCCTTCAGCCTCAAAACCACCCTTTCCCACTTGGCGCTGCGCCAGGCACAAAAATGGCCATACGGCTGGAGATGGGTCCCCCGCCCTAAGAGCCAGCAGGGAAAACTATGCCTTGTTCTAAAGCTCTTTGGGAACCGCTTGCGTAGCCCCACAGACCTGGGGGCTGCGGGCTTTCCTGCTGCCTTTAGCCTCGACACAACCCTTTCCCACTTGGCGCCGCGCCAGGCTCAAAAATGGCCATACGGCTGGAGATGGGTCCCCCTCCCAGAGAGCCAGCAGGGAAAACTATGCCTTGTTCTAAAGCTCTTTGGGAACCGCTTGTGTAGCCCCACAGACCTGGGGGCTGCGGGCTTTCCTGCTGCCTTCAAGCCTCAAAGCCACCCTTTCCCACTGGGCGCCGGGCCAGGCACAAAAATGGCCTATGGCTGGAGATGGGTCCCCCGAACAAAGAGCCAGCAGGGAAAACTATGCCTTGTTCTAAAGCTCTTTGGGAACTGCTTGCGTAGCCCCACAGACCTGGGGGCTGCAGGCTTTCCTGCTGCCTTCAGCCTCAAAGCCACCCTTTCCCACTTGGCGCCCTATCAAGCACAAAAATGGCCTATGGCTGGAGATGGTTCCCAGGCCCAAAGAGCCAGCAGGGAAAACTATGCCTTGTTCTAAAGCTCTTTGGGAACCGCTTGCTTGGCCCCACAGACGTGGGGGCTGCGGGCTTTCCTGCTGCCTTCAGCCTCGACACCACCCTTTCCCACTTGGCGCCGCGCCAGGCACAAAAATGGCCATACGGCTGGACATGGGTCCCCCGCCCAAAGAGCCAGCAGGGAAAACTATGCCTTGTTCTAAAGCTCTTTGGGAACCGCTTGCGTAGCCCCACAGACCTGGGGGCTGCGGGCTTTCCTGCTGCCTTCACCCTCAAAACCACCCTTTCCCACTTGGCACTGCTCCAGGCTCAAAAATGGCCATACGGCTGCAGATGGGTCCCCCGCCCAGAGAGCCAGCAGGGAAAACTATGCCTTGTTCTAAAGCTCTTTGGGAACCGCTTGCGTAGCCCCACAGACCTGGGGGCTGCGGGCTTTGCTGCTGCCTTCAGCCTCAAAGCCACCCTTTCCCACTTGGCGCCGGGCCAGGCACAAAAATGGCCATACGGCTGGAGAGGGGTCCCCCGCCCAAAGAGCCAGCAGGGAAAACTATGCCTTGTTCTAAAGCTCTTTGGGAACCGCTTGCTTGGCCCCACAGACCTGGGGGCTGCAGGCTTTGCTGCTGCCTTCAGCCTCAACACCACCCTTTCCCACTACGCACCGCGCCAGGCACAAAAATGGCCATACGGCTGGAGATGGGTCCCCTGCCAAAAGAGCCAGCAGGGAAAACTATGCCTTGTTCTAAAGCTCTTTGGGAACCGCTTGCGTAGCCCCACAGACCTGGGGGCTGCGGGCTTTCCTCCTGCCTTCAGATTCAAAGCCACCCTTTCCGTCTTGGGGCTTCGCCAGGCACAAAAATGGCCATACGGCTGGAGATGGGTCCCCCGCCCAAAGAGCCAGCAGGGAAAACTATGCCTTGTTCTAAAGCTCTTTGGGAACCGCTTGCGTAGCCCCACAGACCTGGGGGCTGCGGGCTTTCCTGCTGCCTTCACCCTCAAAACCACCCTTTCCCACTTGGCGCCGCGCCAGGCTCAAAAATGGCCATACGGCTGGAGATGGGTCCCCCGCCCTAAGAGCCAGCAGGGAAAACTATGCCTTGTTCTAAAGCTCTTTGGGAACCGCTTGCTTGGCCCCACAGACCTAGGGGCTGCGGGCTTTCCTGCTGCCTTCAGCCTCAAAACCACCCTTTCCCACTTGGCCCCCGGCCAGGCACAAAAATGGCCATACGGCTGGAGATGGGTCCCCCGCCCAAAGAGCCAGCAGGGAAAACTATGCCTTGTTCTAAAGCTCTTTGGGAACCGCTTGCGTAGCCCCACAGACCTGGGGGCTGCAGGCTTTGCTGCTGCCTTCAGCCTCAAAACCACCCTTTCCCACTTGGCGCTGCGCCAGGCACAAAAATGGCCATACGGCTGGAGATGGGTCCCCCGCCCAGGGAGCCAGCAGGGACAATTATGCCTTGTTCTAAAGCTCTTTGGGAACCGCTTGCGTAGCCCCACAGACCTGGGGGCTGCGGGCTTTCCTGCTGCCTTCAAGCCTCAAAGCCACCCTTTCCCACTTGGCGCCCTATCAAGCACAAAAATGGCCTATGGCTGGAGATGGGTCCCAGGCCCAAAGAGCCAGCAGGGAAAACTATGCCTTGTTCTAAAGCTCTTTGGGAACCGCTTGCTTGGCCCCACAGACGTGGGGGCTGCGGGCTTTCCTGCTGCCTTCAGCCTCGACACCACCCTTTCCCACTTGGCGCCGCGCCAGGCACAAAAATGGCCATACGGCTGGAGATGGGTCCCCCGCCCAAAGAGCCAGCAGGGAAAACTATGCCTTGTTCTAAAGCTCTTTGGGAACCGCTTGCGTAGCCCCACAGACCTGGGGGCTGCGGGCTTTCCTGCTGCCTTCACCCTCAAAACCACCCTTTCCCACTTGGCACTGCTCCAGGCTCAAAAATGGCCATACGGCTGCAGATGGGTCCCCCGCCCAGAGAGCCAGCAGGGAAAACTATGCCTTGTTCTAAAGCTCTTTGGGAACCGCTTGCGTAGCCCCACAGACCTGGGGGCTGCGGGCTTTGCTGCTGCCTTCAGCCTCAAAGCCACCCTTTCCCACTTGGCGCCGGGCCAGGCACAAAAATGGCCATACGGCTGGAGATGGGTCCCCCGCCCAAAGAGCCAGCAGGGAAAACTATGCCTTGTTCTAAAGCTCTTTGGGAACCGCTTGCTTGGCCCCACAGACCTGGGGGCTGCAGGCTTTGCTGCTGCCTTCAGCCTCAACACCACCCTTTCCCACTACGCACCGCGCCAGGCACAAAAATGGCCATACGGCTGGAGATGGGTCCCCTGCCCAAAGAGCCAGCAGGGAAAACTATGCCTTGTTCTAAAGCTCTTTGGGAACCGCTTGCGTAGCCCCACAGACCTGGGGGCTGCGGGCTTTCCTGCTGCCTTCAGATTCAAAGCCACCCTTTCCCTCTTGGGGCTTCGCCAGGCACAAAAATGGCCATACGGCTGGAGATGGGTCCCCCGCCCAAAGAGCGAGCAGGGAAAACTATGCCTTGTTCTAAAGCTCTTTGGGAACCGCTTGCGTAGCCCCACAGACCTGGGGGCTGCGGGCTTTCCTGCTGCCTTCAGCCTCGACACCACCCTTTCCCACTTGGCGCCGCGCCAGGCTCAAAAATGGCCATACGGCTGGAGATGGGTCCCCCGCCCTAAGAGCCAGCAGGGAAAACTATGCCTTGTTCTAAAGCTCTTTGGGAACCGCTTGCGTAGCCCCACAGACCTGGGGGCTGCAGGCTTTGCTCCTGCCTTCAGCCTCAAAGCCACCCTTTCCCACCTGGCGCCGCGCCAGGCTCAAAAATGGCCATACGGCTGGAGATGGGTCCCCCGCCCAAAGAGCCAGCAGGGAAAACTATGCCTTGTTCTAAAGCTCTTTGGGAACCGCTTGCGTAGCCCCACAGACCTGGGGGCTGCAGGCTTTCCTGCTGTCTTCAGCCTCGACACCACCCTTTCCCACTTGGCGCCCTATCAGGCACAAAAATGGCCATACGGCTGGAGATGGGTCCCCCGCCCAAAGAGCCAGCAGGGAAAACTATGCCTTGTTCTAAAGCTCTTTGGGAACCGCTTGCGTAGCCCCACAGACCTGGGGGCTGCGGGCTTTGCTGCTGCCTTCAGCCTCAAAGCCACCCTTTCCCACTTGGCGCCGCGCCAGGCACAAAAATGGCCTATGGCTGGAGATGGGTCCCATGCCCAAAGAGCCAGCAGGGAAAACTATGCCTTGTTCTAAAGCTCTTTGGGAACCTCTTGCTTGGCCCCACAGACCTGGGGGCTGCGGGCTTTCCTGCTGCCTTCAGCCTCAAAACCACCCTTTCCCACTACGCACCGCGCCAGGCACAAAAATGGCCATATGGCTGGAGATGGGTCCCCCGCCCAAAGAGCCAGCAGGGAAAACTATGCCTTGTTCTAAAGCTCTCTGGGAACCGCTTGCTTGGGCCCACAGACGTGGGGGCTGCGGGCTTTCCTGCTGCCTTCAGCCTCAAAACCACCCTATGCCACTACGCACCGCGCCAGGCACAAAAATAGCCATACGTCTGGAGATGGGTCCCCCACCCAAAGAGCCAGCAGGGAAAACTATGCCTTGTTCTAAAGCTCTTTGGGAACCGCTTGCGTAGCCCCACAGACCTGGGGGCTGCAGGCTTTGCTGCTGCCTTCAGCCTCGACAGCACCCTTTCCCACTTGACGCCGCGCCAGGCACAAAAACGGCCTAAGGCTGGAGATGGGTCCCCCGCCCAGAGAGCCAGCAGGGAAAATTATGCCTTGTTCTAAAGCTCTTTGGGAACTGCTTGCGTAGCCCCAGAGACCTGGGGGCTGCAGGCTTTCCTGCTGCCTTCAGCCTCAAAGCCACCCTTTCCCACTTGGCGCCGCGCCAGGCACAAAAATGGCCTATGGCTGGAGATGGGTCCCATGCCCAAAGAGCCAGCAGGGAAAACTATGCCTTGTTCTAAAGCTCTTTGGGAACCGCTTGCTTGGCCCCACAGACCTGGGGGCTGCAGGCTTTGCTGCTGCCTTCAGCCTCAAAACCACCCTTTCCCACTTGGCGCCGCACCAGGCACAAAAATGGCCATACGGCTGGAGATGGGTCCCCCGCCCAAAGAGCCAGCAGGGAAAACTATGCCTTGTTCTAAAGCTCTTTGGGAACCGCTTGCGTAGCCGCACAGACCTGGGGGCTGCGGGCTTTCCTGCTGCCTTCAGCGTCAAAACCACCCTTTCCCACTTGGCGCCGCGCCAAGCACAAAAATGGCCATACGGCTGGAGATGGGTCCCCCGCCCAAAGAGCCAGCAGGGAAAACTATGCCTTTTTCTAAAGCTCTTTGGGAACCGCTTGCGTAGCCCCACAGACCTGGGGGTGTGGGCTTTGCTGCTGCCTTCAGCCTCAAAGCCACCGTTTCCCGCTTGGCGCCGGGCCAGGCACAAAAATGGCCATACGGCTGGAGATGGGTCCCCCGCCCAAAGAGCCAGCAGGGAAAACTATGCCTTGTTCTAAAGCTCTTTGGGAACCGCTTGCGTAGCCCCACAGACCTGGGGGCTGCGGGCTTTCCTGCTGCTTCAGCCTCAAAACCACCCTTTCCCACTTGGCGCCGCGCCAGGCACAAAAATGGCCATACGGCTGGAGATGGGTCCCCCGCCCAAAGAGCCAGCAGGGAAAACTATGCCTTGTTCTAAAGCTCTTTGGGAACCGCTTGCGTAGCCCCACAGACCTGGGGGCTGCGGGCTTTCCTGCTGCCTTCAGCCTCGACACCACCCTTTCCCACTTGGCGCCGCGCCAGGCACAAAAATGGCCATACGGCTGGAGATGGGTCCCCCGCCCAGAGAGCCAGCAGGGAAAACTATGCCTTGTTCTAAAGCTCTTTGGGAACCGCTTGCGTAGCCGCACAGACCTGGCGCTGCGGGCTTTCCTGCTGCCTTCAGCCTCAAAGCCACCCTTTCCCACTTGGCGTCGCGCCAGGCACAAAAATGGCCTATGGCTGGAGATGGGTCCCATGCCCAAAGAGCCAGCAGGGAAAACTATGCCTTGTTCTAAAGCTCTTTGGGAACCGCTTGCGTAGCCCCACAGACCTGGGGGCTGCGGGCTTTGCTGCTGCCTTCAGCCTCAAAGCCACCCTTTCCCACTTGGCGTCGCGCTAGGCACAAAAATGGCCATACGGCTGGAGATGGGTCCCCCGCCCAGAGAGCCAGCAGGGAAAATTATGCCTTGTTCTAAAGCTCTTTGGGAACCGCTTGCGTAGCCGCACAGACCTGGGGGCTGCGGGCTTTCCTGCTGCCTTCAGCCTCAAAACCACCCTTTCCCACTTGGCGCCGCATCAGGCACAAAAATGGCCTATGGCTGGAGATGGGTCCCATGCCCAAAGAGCCAGCAAGGAAAACTATGCCTTGTTCTAAAGCTCTTTGGGAACCGCTTGCGTAGCCCCACAGACCTGGGGGCTGCAGGCTTTCCTGCTGCCTTCAGCCTCAAAGCCACCCTTTCCCACTTGGCACTCCATCAGGCAAAAAAATGGCCTATGGCTGGAGATCGGTCCCATGCCCAAAGACCCAGCAAGGAAAACTATGCCTTGTTCTAAAGCTCTTTGGGAACCGCTTGCGTGGCCCCACAGACGTGGGGCCTGCAGGCTTTGCTGCTGCCTTCAGCCTCAAAGCCACCCTTTCCCACTTGGCGCCGCGCCAGGCACAAAAATGGCCTATGGCTGGAGATGGGTCCCATGCCCAAAGAGCCAGCAGGGAAAACTATGCCTTGTTCTAAAGCTCTTTGGGAACAGCTTGCTTGGCCCCACAGACCTGGGGGCTGCAGGCTTTGCTGCTGCCTTCAGCCTCAAAACCACCCTTTCCCACTTGGCACCGCGCCAGGCACAAAAATGGCCATACGGCTGGAGATGGGTCCCCCGCCCAAAGAGCGAGCAGGGAAAACTATGCCTTGTTCTAAAGCTCTTTGGGAACCGCTTGCGTAGCCGCACAGACCTGGGGGCTGCGGGCTTTCCTGCTGCCTTCAGCGTCAAAACCACCCTTTACCACTACGCACCGCGCCAGGCACAAAAATGGCCATACGGCTGGAAATGGGTCCCCCGTCCAAAGAGCCAGCAGGGAAAACTATGCCTTCTTCTAAAGCTCTTTGGGAACCGCTTGCGTAGCCCCACAGACCTGGGGGCTGCAGGCTTTCCTGCTGCCTTCAGCCTCAAAGCCACTCTTTCCCACTTGGCGCCCTATCAGGCACAAAAATGGCCTATGGCTGGAGATGGGTCCCATGCCCAAAGAGCCATCAGGGAAAACTATGCCTTGTTCTAAAGCTCTTTGGGAACCGCTTGCATAGCCCCACAGACCTGGGGGCTGCAGGCTTTCCTGCTGCCTTCAGCCTCAAAACCACCCTTTCCCACTACGCACCGCGCCAGGCACAAAAATGGCCATACGGCTGGAGATGGGTCCCCCGCCCAAAGAGCCAGCAGGGAAAACTATGCCTTGTTCTAAAGCTCTTTGGGAACCGCTTGCGTAGCCCCACAGACCTGGGGGCTGCGGGCTTTCCTGCTGCCTTCAGCCTCGACACCACCCTTTCCCACTTGGCGCCGCGCCAGGCACAAAAATGGCCATACGGCTGGAGATGGGTCCCCCGCCCAGAGAGCCAGCAAGGAAAATTATGCCTTGTTCTAAAGCTCTTTGGGAACCGCTTGCGTAGCACCACAGACCTGGCGCTGCGGGCTTTCCTGCTGCCTTCAGCCTCAAAGCCACCCTTTCCCACTTGGTGTCGCGCCAGGCACAAAAATGGCCTATGGCTGGAGATGGGTCCCATGCCCAAAGAGCCAGCAGGGAAAACTATGCCTTGTTCTAAAGCTCTTTGGGAACCGCTTGCGTAGCCCCACAGACCTGGGGGCTGCAGGCTTTGCTGCTGCCTTCAGCCTCAAAGCCACCCTTTCCCACTTGGCGTCGCGCTAGGCACAAAAATGGCCATACGGCTGGAGATGGGTCCCCCGCCCAGAGAGCCAGCAAGGAAAATTTTGCCTTGTTCTAAAGCTCTTTGGGAACCGCTTGCGTAGCCGCACAGACCTGGGGGCTGCGGGCTTTCCTGCTGCCTTCAGCCTCAAAGCCACCCTTTCCCACTTGGCGCCGCATCAGGCACAAAAATGGCCTATGGCTGGAGATGGGGCCCATGCCCAAAGAGCCAGCAGGGAAAACTATGCCTTGTTCTAAAGCTCTTTGGGAACCGCTTGCGTAGCCCCACAGACCTGGGGGCTGCAGGCTTTCCTGCTGCCTTCAGCCTCAAAGCCACCCTTTCCCACTTGGCACTCCATCAGGTAAAAAAATGGCCTATGGCTGGAGATCGGTCCCATGCCCAGAGAGCCAGCAGGGAAAACTATGCCTTGTTCTAAAGCTCTTTTGGAACCGCTTGCGTAGCCCTACAGACATGGGGGCTGCGGGCTTTCCTGCTGCCTTCAGCCTCGACACCACCCTTTCCCACTTGGCGCCGTGCCAGGCACAAAAATGGCCATACGGCTGGAGATGGGTCCCCCGCCCAAAGAGCCAGCAGGGAAAACTATGCCTTGTTCTAAAGCTCTTTGGGAACCGCTTGCGTAGCCCCAAAGACCTGGGGGCTGCGGGCTTTCCTGCTGCCTTCAGCCTCAAAACCACCCTTTCCCACTACGCACCGCGCCAGGCATAAAAATAGCCATACGACTGGAGATGGGTCCCCCGCCCAAGAGAGCCAGCAGGGAAAACTATGCCTTGTTCTAAAGCTCTTTGGGAACCGCTTGCATAGCCCCACAGACCTGGGGGCTGCAGGCTTTGCTGCTGCCTTCAGCCTCGACAGCACCCTTTCCCACTTGGCGCCGCGCCAGGCACAAAAACGGGCCTATGGCTGGAGATGGGTCCCCCGCCCAGAGAGCCAGCAGGGAAAATTATGCCTTGTTCTAAAGCTCTTTGGGAACTGCTTGCGTAGCCCCAGAGACTTGGGGGCTGCAGGCTTTCCTGCTGCCTTCAGCCTCAAAGCCACCCTTTCCCACTTGGCGCCGCGCCAGGCACAAAAATGGCCTATGGCTGGAGATGGGTCCCATGCCCAAAGAGCCAGCAGGGAAAACTATGCCTTGTTTCTAAAGCTCTTTGGGAACCGCTTGCTTGGCCCCACAGACCTGGGGGCTGCAGACTTTGCTGCTGCCTTCAGCCTCAAAACCACCCTTTCCCACTTGGCGCCGCGCCAGGCACAAAAATGGCCATACGGCTGGAGATGGGGTCCCCCGCCCAAAGAGCCAGCAGGGAAAACTATGCCTTGTTCTAAAGCTCTTGGGAACCGCTTGCGTAGCCCCACAGAGCCTGGGGGCTGCGGGCTTTCCTGCTGCCTTCAGCGTCAAAACCACCCTTTACCACTACGCACCGCGCCAGGCACAAAAATGGCCATACGGCTGGAGATGGGTCCCCCGCCCAAAGAGCCAGCAGGGAAAACTATGCCTTGTTCTAAAGCTCTTTGGGGAACCGCTTGCGTAGCCCCACAGACCTGGGGGCTGCAGGCTTTCCTGCTGCCTTCAGCCTCAAAGCCACCCTTTCCCACTTGGCGCCCTATCAGGCACAAAAATGGCCTATGCCTGGAGATGGGTCCCATGCCCAAAGAGCCATCAGGGAAAACTATGCCTTGTTCTAAAGCTCTTTGGGAACCGCTTGCTTGGCCCCACAGACCTGGGGGCTGCAGGCTTTCCTGCTGCCTTCAGCCTCAAAACCACCCTTTCCCACTACGCACCGCGCCAGGCACAAAAATGGCCATACGGCTGGAGATGGGTCCCCCGCCCAAAGAGCCAGCAGGGAAAACTATGCCTTGTTCTAAAGCTCTTTGGGAACCACTTGCGTAGCCCCACAGACCTGGGGGCTGCAGGCCTTTCCTGCTGCCTTCAGCTTCGACAGCACCCTTTCCCACTTGCCGTCGCGCCAGGCAGAAAAATGGCCTATGGGTGGAGATGGGTCCCATGCCCAAAGAGCCACCAGGGAAAACTATGCCTTGTTCTAAAGCTCTTTGGGAACCGCTTGCATAGCCCCACAGACCTGGGGGCTGTGGGCTTTCCTGCTGCCTTCAGCCTCGACACCACCCTTTCCCACTTGGCGCCGTGCCAGGCACAAAAATGGCCATACGGCTGCAGATGGGTCCCCCGCCCAAAGAGCCAGCAGGGAAAACTATGCCTTGTTCTAAAGCTCTTTGGGAACCGCTTGCGTAGCCCCACAGACCTCGGGGCTGTGGGCTTTGCTGCTGCCTTCAGCCTCAAAGCCACCCTTTCCCGCTTCGCGCCGGGCCAGGCACAAAAATGGCCATACGGCTGGAGATGGGTCCCACGCCCAAAGAGCCAGCAGTGAAAACTATGCCTTGTTCTAAAGCTCTTTGGGAACCGCTTGCGTAGCCACACAGACCTGGGGGCTGCGGGCTTTCCTGCTGCCTTCAGCCTCGACACCACCCTTTCCCACTTGGCGCCGCGCCAGGCACAAAAATGGCCATACGGCTGGAGATGGGTCCCCCGCCCAAAGAGCCAGCAGGGAAAACTATGCCTTGTTCTAAAGCTCTTTGGGAACCGCTTGCATAGCCCCAAAGACCTGGGGGCTGCAGGCTCTCCTGCTGCCTTCAGCCTCAAAGCCACCCTTTCCCACTTGGCGCCGCGCTAGGCACAAAAATGGTCTATGGCTGGAGATGGGTCCCCCGCCCAAAGAGCCAGCAGGGAAAACTAGGCCTTGTTCTAAAGCTCTTTGGGAACCGCTTGCGTAGCCGCACAGACCTGGGGGCTGCAGGCTTTCCTGCTGCCTTCAGCCTCAAAGCCACCTTTCCCACTACGCACCGCGCCAGGCACAAAAATGGCCTATGGCTGGAGATGGGTCCCATGCCCAAAGACCCAGCAAGGAAAACTATGCATTGTTCTAAAGCTCTTTGGGAACCGCTTGCGTAAGCCGCACAGACCTGGGGGCTGCAGGCTTTGCTGCTGCCTTCAGCCTCAAAGCCACCCTTTCCCACTTGGCGTCGCGCTAGGTACAAATTGGCCATACGGCTGGAGATGGGTCCCCCGCCCAAAGAGCCAGCAGGGAAAACTATGCCTTGTTCTAAAGCTCTTTGGGAACCACTTGCGTAGCCCCCACAGACCTGGGGGCTGCAGGCTTTCCTGGTGCCTTCAGACTCGACACCACCCTTTCCCACTTGGCGCCGCGCCAGGCACAAAAATGGCCATACGGCTGGAGATGGGTCCCCCGCCCAAAGAGCCAGCAGGGAAAATTATGCCTTGTTCTAAAGCTCTTTGGGAACCGCTTGCGTAGCCCCACAGACCTGGGGGCTGCAGGCTTTCCTGCTGCCTTCAGACTCGACACCACCCTTTCCCACTTGGCACCGCGCCAGGCAGAAAAATGGCCTATGGCTGGAGATGGGTCCCATGCCCAAAGAGCCAGCAGGGAAAACTATGCCTTGTTCTGAAGCTCTTTGAGAAACCGCTTGCGTAGCCCTACAGACCTGGGGCTGCAGGCTTTCCTGCTGCCTTCAGCCTCAAAGCCACCCTTTCCCACTTGGCACCGCCGCCAGGCACAAAAATGGCCTATGGCTGGAGATGGGTCCCCATGCCCAAAGAGCCATCAGGGAAAACTATGCCTTGTTCTAAAGCTCTTTGGGAACCGCTTGCTTGGCCCCACAGACCTGGGGGCTGCAGGCTTTCCTGCTGCCTTCAGCCTCAAAACCACCCATACCACTACGCACTGCGCCAGGCACAAAAATGGCCATACGGCTGGAGATGGGTCCCATGCCCAAAGAGCCAGCAGGGAAAACTATGCCTTGTTCTAAAGCTCTTTGGGAACCGCCTTGCGTAGCCCCCACAGACCTGGGGGCTGCGGGCTCTCCTGCTGCCTTCAGCCTCGACACCACCCTTTCCCACTTGGCGCCGCGCCAGGCACAAAAATGGCCATACGGCTGGAGATGGGTCCCCCGCCCAAAGAGCCAGCAGGGAAAACTATGCCTTGTTCTAAAGCTCTTTGGGAACCGCTTGCGTAGCCCCACAGACCTGGGGGCTGTGGGCTTTGCTGCTGCCTTCAGCCTCAAAGCCACCCTTTCTCACTTGGCGTCGCGCTAGACACAAATTGGCCATACGGCTGGAGATGGGTCCCCCGCCCAAAGAGCCAGCAGGGAAAACTATGCCTTGTTCTAAAGCTCTTTGGGAACCGCTTGCGTAGCCCCACAGACCTCGGGGCTGCAGGCTTTCCTGCTGCCTTCAGACTCGACACCACCCTTTCCCACTTGGCATCGCGCCTGGCAGAAAAATGGCCTATGGCTGGAGATGGGTCCCATGCCCTAACAGCCAGCAGGGAAAACTATGCCTTGTTCTAAAGCTCTTTGGGAACCGCTTGCGTAGCCCCAAAGACCTTAGGGCTGCAGGCTTTGCTCCTGCCTTCAGCCTCAAAGCCACCCTTTCACACTTGGCACCGCGCCAGGCACAAAAATGGCCATACGGCTGGAGATGGGTCCCCCGCCCAAAGAGTCAGCAGGGAAAACTATGCCTTGTTCTAAAGCTCTTTGGGAACCGCTTGCGTAGCCCTACAGACCTGGGGGCTGCGGGCTTTGCTGCTGCCTTCAGCCTCGACACCACCCTTTCCCACTTGGCGCCGTGCCAGGCACAAAAATGGCCATACGGCTGGAGATGGGTCCCCCGCCCAAAGAGCCAGCAGGGAAAACTATGCCTTGTTCTAAAGCTCTTTGGGAACCGCTTGCGTAGCCCCACAGACCTGGGGGCTGCGGGCTTTCCTGCTGCCTTCAGCCTCGACACCACCCTTTCCCACTTGGCGCCGCGCTAGGCACAAAAATGGCCATACGGCTGGAGATGGGTCCCCCGCCCAAAGAGCCAGCAGGGAAAACTATGCCTTCTTCTAAAGCTCTTTGGGAACCGCTTGCGTAGCCCCACAGACCTGGGGGCTGCGGGCTCTCCTGCTGCCTTCAGCCTCGACACCACCCTTTCCCACTTGGCGCCGCGCCAGGCACAAAAATGGCCATACGGCTGGAGATGGGTCCCCCGCCCAAAGAGCCAGCAGGGAAAACTATGCCTTGTTCTAAAGCTCTTTGGGAACCGCTTGCGTAGCCCCACAGACCTGGGGGCTGCGGGCTTTGCTGCTGCCTTCAGCCTCAAAACCACCCTTTCCCACTTGGCCCCCGGCCAGGCACAAAAATTGCCATACGGCTCGAGATGGGTCCCATGCCAAAAGAGCCAGCAGGGAAGACTATGCCTTGTTCTAAAGCTCTTTGGGAACCGCTTGCGTAGCCCCACAGACCTGGGGGTTGCGGGCTTTCCTGCTGCCTTCAGCCTCAAAACCACCCTTTCCCACTACGCACCGCGCCAGGCACAAAAATGGCCATACGATTGGAGATGGGTCCCCCGCCCAAAGAGCCAGCAGGGAAAACTATGCCTTGTTCTAAAGCTCTTTGGGAACCGCTTGCGTAGCCCCACAGACCTGGGGGCTGCAGGCTTTCCTGCTGCCTTCAGACTCGACACCACCCATTCCCACTTGGCGCCGCGCCAGGCACAAAAATGGCCATACGGCTGGAGATGGGTCCCCTGCCCAAAGAACAAGCAGGGAAAACTATGCCTTGTTCTAAAGCTCTTTGGGAACCGCTTGCGTAGCCCCACAGACCTGGGGGCTGCGGGCTTTCCTGCTGCCTTCAGCCTCGACACCACCCTTTCCCACTTGGCACTGCGCCAGGCACAAAAATGGCCATACAGCTGGAGATGGGTCCCCCGCCCAAAGAGCCAGCAGGGAAAACTATGCCTTGTTCTAAAGCTCTTTGGGAACCGCTTGCGTAGCCCCACAGACCTGGGGGCTGCAGGCTTTGCTGCTGCCTTCAACCTCAAAGCCACCCTTTTCCACTGGACGCCGCATCAGGCACAAAAATGGCCATATGGCTGGAGATGGGTCCCCTGCCCAAAGAGCCAGCAAGGAAAACTATGCCTTGTTCTAAAGCTCTTTGGGAACCACTTGCGTAGCTCCACAGACCTGGGGGCTGCGGGCTTTCCTGCTGCCTTCAGCCTCGACACCACCCTTTCCCACTGGGAACCGCGCCAGGCACAAAAATGGCCATACGGCTGGAGATGGGTCCCCCGCCCAAGGAGCCAGCAGGGAAAACTATGCCTTGTTCTAAAGCTCTTTGGGAACCGCTTGCGTAGCCCCACAGACCTGGGGGCTGCAGGCTTTCCTGCTGCCTTCAACCTCGACACCACCCTTTCCCACTTGGCGTCGCGCCAGGCACAAAAATGGCCTATGGCTGGAGATGGGTCCCCCGCCCAAAGAGCCAGCAGGGAAAACTATGCCTTGTTCTAAAGCTCTTTGGGAACCGCTTGCGTAGCCCCACACACCTGGGGGCTGTGGGCTTTCCTGCTGCCTTCATGTTCGACAACACCCTTTCCCACTTGGCGCCGCGCCAGGCACAAAAATGGCCATACGGCTGGAGATGGGTTCCATTCCCAAAGAGCCAGCAGGGAAAACTATGCCTTGTTCTAAAGCTCTTTGGGAACCGCTTGCGTAGCCCTACAGACCTGGGGGCTTCGGGCTTTGCTGCTGCCTTCAGCCTCGACACCACCCTTTCACACTTGGCGCCGGGCCAGGCACAAAAATGGCCATATGGCTGGAGATGGGTCCCATGCCCAAAGAGCCAGCAAGGAAAACTATGCCTTGTTCTAAAGCTCTTTGGGAACCGCTTGCGTAGCCCCACAGACCTGGGGGCTGCGGGCTTTCCTGCTGCCTTCAGCCTCAAAGCCACCCTTTCCCACTACGCACCGCGCCAGGCACAAAAATGGCCTATGGCTGGAGATGGGTCCCATGCCCAAAGAGCCATCACGGAAAACTATGCCTTGTTCTAAAGCTCTTTGGGAACAGCTTCCTTGGCCCCACAGAGCTGTGGGCTGCAGGCTTTCCTGCTGCCTTCAGCCTCAAAACCACCCTTTCACACTACGCACCGCGCCAGGCACAAAAATGGCCATACGGCTGGAGATGGGTCCCCCGCCCAAAGAGCCAGCAGGGAAAACTATGCCTTGTTCTAAAGCTCTTTGGGAACCGCTTGCGTAGCCCCACACACCTGGGGGCTGCGGGCTTTCCTGCTGTCTTCAGCCTCGACACCACCCTTTCCCACTTGGCGCCGGGCCAGGCACAAAAATGGCCATACGGCTGGAGATGGGTCCCCCGCCCAAAGAGCCAGCAGGGAAAACTATGCCTTGTTCTAAAGCTCTTTGGGAACCGCTTGCGTAGCCCCACAGACCTGGGGGCTGCAGGCTTTCCTGCTCCCTTCAGCCTCAAAGCCACCCTTTCCCACTTGGCGCCGCGCCAGGCACAAAAATGGCCTATGGCTGGAGATGGGTCCCCCGCCCAAAGAGCCAGCAGGGAAAACTATGCCTTGTTCTAAAGCTCTTTGGGAACCACTTGCGTAGCCCCACAGACGTGGGGCCTGCAGGCTTTCCTGCTGCCTTCAGCCTCGACACCACCCTTTCCCACTTGGCGCCGCGCCAGGCACAAAAATGGCCTATGGCTGGAGATGGGTCCCCCGCCCAAAGAGCCAGCAGGGAAAACTATGCCTTGTTCTAAAGCTCTTTGGGAACCGCTTGCGTAGCCCCACAGACCTGGGGGCTGCGGGCTTTCCTGCTGCCTTCAGCCTCGACACCACCCTTTCCCACTTGGCACTGCGCCAGGCACAAAAATGGCCATACAGCTGGAGATGGGTCCCCCGCCCAAAGAGCCAGCAGGGAAAACTATGCCTTGTTCTAAAGCTCTTTGGGAACCGCTTGCGTAGCCCCACAGACCTGGGGGCTGCAGGCTTTGCTGCTGCCTTCAGCCTCAAAGCCACCCTTTTCCACTGGACGCCGCATCAGGCACAAAAATGGCCATATGGCTGGAGATGGGTCCCCTGCCCAAAGAGCCAGCAAGGAAAACTATGCCTTGTTCTAAAGCTCTTTGGGAACCACTTGCGTAGCTCCACAGACCTGGGAGCTGCGGGCTTTCCTGCTGCCTTCAGCCTCGACACCACCCTTTCCCACTGGGAACCGCGCCAGGCACAAAAATGGCCATACGGCTGGAGATGGGTCCCCCGCCCAAGGAGCCAGCAGGGAAAACTATGCCTTGTTCTAAAGCTCTTTGGGAACCGCTTGCGTAGCCCCACAGACCTGGGGGCTGCAGGCTTTCCTGCTGCCTTCAACCTCGACACCACCCTTTCCCACTTGGCGTCGCGCCAGGCACAAAAATGGCCTATGGCTGGAGATGGGTCCCCCGCCCAAAGAGCCAGCAGGGAAAACTATGCCTTGTTCTAAAGCTCTTTGGGAACCGCTTGCGTAGCCCCACACACCTGGGGGCTGTGGGCTTTCCTGCTGCCTTCATGTTCGACAACACCCTTTCCCACTTGGCGCCGCGCCAGGCACAAAAATGGCCATACGGCTGGAGATGGGTTCCATGCCCAAAGAGCCAGCAGGGAAAACTATGCCTTGTTCTAAAGCTCTTTGGGAACCGCTTGCGTAGCCCTACAGACCTGGGGGCTTCGGGCTTTGCTGCTGCCTTCAGCCTCGACACCACCCTTTCACACTTGCCGCCGGGCCAGGCACAAAAATGGCCATATGGCTGGAGATGGGTCCCATGCCCAAAGAGCCAGCAAGGAAAACTATGCCTTGTTCTAAAGCTCTTTGGGAACCGCTTGCGTAGCCCCACAGACCTGGGGGCTGCGGGCTTTCCTGCTGCCTTCAGCCTCAAAGCCACCCTTTCCCACTACGCACCGCGCCAGGCACAAAAATGGCCTATGGCTGGAGATGGGTCCCATGCCCAAAGAGCCATCACGGAAAACTATGCCTTGTTCTAAAGCTCTTTGGGAACAGCTTCCTTGGCCCCACAGAGCTGTGGGCTGCAGGCTTTCCTGCTGCCTTCAGCCTCAAAACCACCCTTTCACACTACGCACCGCGCCAGGCACAAAAATGGCCATACGGCTGGAGATGGGTCCCCCGCCCAAAGAGCCAGCAGGGAAAACTATGCCTTGTTCTAAAGCTCTTTGGGAACCGCTTGCGTAGCCCCACACACCTGGGGGCTGCGGGCTTTCCTGCTGTCTTCAGCCTCGACACCACCCTTTCCCACTTGGCGCCGGGCCAGGCACTTAAATGGCCATACGGCTGGAGATGGGTCCCCCGCCCAAAGAGCCAGCAGGGAAAACTATGCCTTGTTCTAAAGCTCTTTGGGAACCGCTTGCGTAGCCCCACAGACCTGGGGGCTGCAGGCTTTCCTGCTCCCTTCAGCCTCAAAGCCACCCTTTCCCACTTGGCGCCGCGCCAGGCACAAAAATGGCCTATGGCTGGAGATGGGTCCCCCGCCCAAAGAGCCAGCAGGGAAAACTATGCCTTGTTCTAAAGCTCTTTGGGAACCACTTGCGTAGCCCCACAGACGTGGGGCCTGCAGGCTTTCCTGCTGCCTTCAGCCTCGACACCACCCTTTCCCACTTGGCGCCGCGCCAGGCACAAAAATGGCCTATGGCTGGAGATGGGTCCCCCGCCCAAAGAGCCAGCAGGGAAAACTATGCCTTGTTCTAAAGCTCTTTGGGAACCGCTTGCGTAGCCCCACAGACCTGGGGGCTGCGGGCTTTCCTGCTGCCTTCAGCCTCGACACCACCCTTTCCCACTTGGCACTGCGCCAGGCACAAAAATGGCCATACAGCTGGAGATGGGTCCCCCGCCCAAAGAGCCAGCAGGGAAAACTATGCCTTGTTCTAAAGCTCTTTGGGAACCGCTTGCGTAGCCCCACAGACCTGGGGGCTGCAGGCTTTGCTGCTGCCTTCAGCCTCAAAGCCACCCTTTTCCACTGGACGCCGCATCAGGCACAAAAATGGCCATATGGCTGGAGATGGGTCCCCTGCCCAAAGAGCCAGCAAGGAAAACTATGCCTTGTTCTAAAGCTCTTTGGGAACCACTTGCGTAGCTCCACAGACCTGGGAGCTGCGGGCTTTCCTGCTGCCTTCAGCCTCGACACCACCCTTTCCCACTGGGAACCGCGCCAGGCACAAAAATGGCCATACGGCTGGAGATGGGTCCCCCGCCCAAGGAGCCAGCAGGGAAAACTATGCCTTGTTCTAAAGCTCTTTGGGAACCGCTTGCGTAGCCCCACAGACCTGGGGGCTGCAGGCTTTCCTGCTGCCTTCAACCTCGACACCACCCTTTCCCACTTGGCGTCGCGCCAGGGACAAAAATGGCCATACGGCTGGAGATGGGTCCCCCGCCCAAAGAGCCAGCAGGGAAAACTATGCCTTGTTCTAAAGCTCTTTGGGAACCGCTTGCGTAGCCCCACACACCTGGGGGCTGTGGGCTTTCCTGCTGCCTTCATGTTCGACAACACCCTTTCCCACTTGGCGCCGCGCCAGGCACAAAAATGGCCATACGGCTGGAGATGGGTTCCATGCCCAAAGAGCCAGCAGGGAAAACTATGCCTTGTTCTAAAGCTCTTTGGGAACCGCTTGCGTAGCCCTACAGACCTGGGGGCTTCGGGCTTTGCTGCTGCCTTCAGCCTCGACACCACCCTTTCACACTTGCCGCCGGGCCAGGCACAAAAATGGCCATATGGCTGGAGATGGGTCCCATGCCCAAAGAGCCAGCAAGGAAAACTATGCCTTGTTCTAAAGCTCTTTGGGAACCGCTTGCGTAGCCCCACAGACCTGGGGGCTGCGGGCTTTCCTGCTGCCTTCAGCCTCAAAGCCACCCTTTCCCACTACGCACCGCGCCAGGCACAAAAATGGCCTATGGCTGGAGATGGGTCCCATGCCCAAAGAGCCATCACGGAAAACTATGCCTTGTTCTAAAGCTCTTTGGGAACAGCTTCCTTGGCCCCACAGAGCTGTGGGCTGCAGGCTTTCCTGCTGCCTTCAGCCTCAAAACCACCCTTTCACACTACGCACCGCGCCAGGCACAAAAATGGCCATACGGCTGGAGATGGGTCCCCCGCCCAAAGAGCCAGCTGGGAAAACTATGCCTTGTTCTAAAGCTCTTTGGGAACCGCTTGCGTAGCCCCACACACCTGGGGGCTGCGGGCTTTCCTGCTGTCTTCAGCCTCGACACCACCCTTTCCCACTTGGCGCCGGGCCAGGCACAAAAATGGCCATACGGCTGGAGATGGGTCCCCCGCCCAAAGAGCCAGCAGGGAAAACTATGCCTTGTTCTAAAGCTCTTTGGGAACCGCTTGCGTAGCCCCACAGACCTGGGGGCTGCAGGCTTTCCTGCTCCCTTCAGCCTCAAAGCCACCCTTTCCCACTTGGCGCCGCGCCAGGCACAAAAATGGCCTATGGCTGGAGATGGGTCCCCCGCCCAAAGAGCCAGCAGGGAAAACTATGCCTTGTTCTAAAGCTCTTTGGGAACCACTTGCGTAGCCCCACAGACGTGGGGCCTGCAGGCTTTCCTGCTGCCTTCAGCCTCGACACCACCCTTTCCCACTTGGCGCCGCGCCAGGCACAAAAATGGCCTATGGCTGGAGATGGGTCCCCCGCCCAAAGAGCCAGCAGGGAAAACTATGCCTTGTTCTAAAGCTCTTTGGGAAACGCTTGCGTAGCCCCACAGACCTGGGGGCTGCGGGCTTTCCTGCTGCCTTCAGCCTCGACACCACCCTTTCCCACTTGGCACTGCGCCAGGCACAAAAATGGCCTATGGCTGGAGATGGGTCCCCGGCCCAGAGAGCCAGCAGGGAAGACTATGCCTTGTTCTAAAGCTCTTTGGGAACCGCTTGCGTAGCCCCACAGACCTGGGGGCTGCAGACTTTCCTGCTGCCTTCAGCCTCAAAGCCACCCTTTCCCATTTGGCGCCGCGCTAGGCACAAAAATGGCCATACGGCTGGAGATGGGTCCCCCGCCCAAAGAGCCAGCAGGGAAAACTATGCCTTGTTCTAAAGCTCTTTGGGAACCGCTTGCGTAGCCCCAGAGACCTGGGGGCTGCGGGCTTTCCTGCTGCCTTCAGCCTCGACACCACCCTTTCCCACTTGGCGCCGCGCCAGGCACAAAAATGGCCATACGGCTGGAGATGGGTCCCATGCCCAAAGAGCCAGCAGGGAAAACTATGCCTTGTTCTAAAGCTCTTTGGGAACCGCTTGTGTAGCCCCACAGACCTGGGGGCTGCAGGCTTTCCTGCTGCCTTCAACCTCGACACCACCCTTTCCCACTTGGCGTCGCGCCAGGCACAAAAATGGCCTATGGCTGGAGATGGGTCCCATGCCCAAAGAGCCAGCAGGGAAAACTATGCCTTGTTCTAAAGCTCTTTGGGAACCGCTTGCGTAGCCCCACAGACCTGGGGGCTGCGGGCTTTCCTGCTGCCTTCAGCCTCGACAACACCCTTTCCCACTTGGCGTCGCGCCAGGCACAAAAATGGCCTATGGCTGGAGATGGGTCTCCCGCCCAAAGAGCCAGTAGGGAAAACTATGCCTTGTTCTAAAGCTCTTTGGGAACCGCTTGCGTAGCCCCACAGACCTGGGGGCTGCGGGCTTTCCTGCTGCCTTCAGCGTCAAAGCCACCCTTTTCCACTTGGCGTCGTGCCAGGCACAAAAATGGCCATATGTCTGCAGATGGGTCCCCTGCCCAAAGAGCCAGCAGGGAAAACTATGCCTTGTTCTAAAGCTCTTTGGGAACCGCTTGCGTAGCCCCACAGACCTGGGGGCTGCGGGCTTTCCTGCTGTCTTCAGCCTCAAAGCAACCCTTTCCCACTTGGCGCCCTATCAGGCACAAAAATGGCCTATGGCTGGAGATGGGTCCCATGCCCAAAGACCCAGCAAGGAAAACTATGCATTGTTCTAAAGCTCTTTGGGAACCGCTTGCGTAGCCCCACAGACCTGGGGGCTGCAGGCTTTGCTGCTGCCTTCAGACTCAAAGCCACCCTTTCCCACTTGGCGTCGCGCTAGGCACAAATTGGCCATACGGCTGGAGATGGGTCCCCCGCCCAAAGAGCCAGCAGGGAAAACTATGCCTTGTTCTAAAGCTCTTTGTGAACCACTTGCGTAGCCCCACAGACCTGGGGGCTGCAGGCTTTCCTGCTGCCTTCAGACTCGACACCACCCTTTCCCACTACGCACCGCGCCAGGCACAAAAATGGCCATACGGCTGGAGATGGGTCCCCCGCCCAAAGAGCCAGCAGGGAAAATT
This sequence comes from Rissa tridactyla, assembly GCF_028500815.1. NCBI lineage: Eukaryota > Metazoa > Chordata > Aves > Charadriiformes > Laridae > Rissa > Rissa tridactyla. Next base: position 337,278 of record NW_026529356.1, read on the forward strand.
ATGCCTTGTTCTAAAGCTCTTTGGGAACCGCTTGCGTAGCCCCACAGACCTGGGGGCTGCAGGCTTTCCTGCTGCCTTCAGACTCGACACCACCCTTTCCCACTTGGCACCGCGCCAGGCAGAAAAATGGCCTATGGCTGGAGATGGGTCCCATGCCCAAAGAGCCAGCAGGGAAAACTATGCCTTGTTCTGAAGCTCTTTGGGAACCGCTTGCGTAGCCCTACAGACCTGGGGCTGCAGGCTTTCCTGCTGCCTTCAGCCTCAAAGCCACCCTTTCCCACTTGGCGCCCTATCAGGCACAAAAATGGCCTATGGCTGGAGATGGGTCCCATGCCCAAAGAGCCAGCAGGGAAAACTATGCCTTGTTCTAAAGCTCTTTGGGAACCGCTTGCTTGGCCCCACAGACCTGGGGGCTGCAGGCTTTTCTGCTGCCTTCAGCCTCAAAACCACCCTTTCCCACTACGCACTGCGCCAGGCACAAAAATGGCCATACGGCTGGAGATGGGTCCCATGCCCAAAGAGCCAGCAGGGAAAACTATGCCTTGTTCTAAAGCTCTTTGGGAACCGCTTGCGTAGCCCCACAGACCTGGGGGCTGCGGGCTCTCCTGCTGCCTTCAGCCTCGACACCACCCTTTCCCACTTGGCGCCGCGCCAGGCACAAAAATGGCCATACGGCTGGAGATGTGTCCCCCGCCCAAAGAGCCAGCAGGGAAAACTATGCCTTGTTCTAAAGCTCTTTGGGAACCGCTTGCGTAGCCCCACAGACCTGGGGGCTGCGGGCTTTACTGCTGCCTTCAACCTCGACACCACCCTTTCCAACTTGGCATCGCGCCTGGCAGAAAAATGGCCTATGGCTGGAGATGGGTCCCATGCCCAAAGAGCCAGCAGGGAAAACTATGCCTTGTTCTAAAGCTCTTTGGGAACCGCTTGCGTAGCCCCACAGACCTTAGGGCTGCAGGCTTTGCTCCTGCCTTCAGCCTCAAAGCCACCCTTTCACACTTGGCACCGCGCCAGGCACAAAAATGGCCATACGGCTGGAGATGGGTCCCCCGCCCAAAGAGCCAGCAGGGAAAACTATGCCTTGTTCTAAAGCTCTTTGGGAACCGCTTGCGTAGCCCTACAGACCTGGGGGCTGCGGGCTTTGCTGCTACCTTCAGCCTCGACACCACCCTTTCCCACTTGGCGCCGTGCCAGGCACAAAAATGGCCATACGGCTGGAGATGGGTCCCCCGCCCAAAGAGCCAGCAGGGAAAACTATGCCTTGTTCTAAAGCTCTTTGGGAACCGCTTGCGTAGCCCCACAGACCTGGGGGCTGCGGGCTTTCCTGCTGCCTTCAGCCTCGACACCACCCTTTCCCACTTGGCGCCGCGCTAGGCACAAAAATGGCCATACGGCTGGAGATGGGTCCCCCGCCCAAAGAGCCAGCAGGGAAAACTATGCCTTCTTCTAAAGCTCTTTGGGAACCGCTTGCGTAGCCCCACAGACCTGGGGGCTGCGGGCTTTGCTGCTGCCTTCAGCCTCGACACCACCCTTTCCCACTTGGCGCCGCGCCAGGCACAAAAATGGCCATACGGCTGGAGATGGGTCCCCCGCCCAAAGAGCCAGCAGGGAAAACTATGCCTTGTTCTAAAGCTCTTTGGGAACCGCTTGCGTAGCCCCACAGACCTGGGGGCTGCGGGCTTTGCTGCTGCCTTCAGCCTCAAAACCACCCTTTCCCACTTGGCGCCGGGCCAGGCACAAAAATTGCCATACGGCTGGAGATGGGTCCCATGCCAAAAGAGCCAGCAGGGAAGACTATGCCTTGTTCTAAAGCTCTTTGGGAACCGCTTGCGTAGCCCCACAGACCTGGGGGTTGCGGGCTTTCCTGCTGCCTTCAGCCTCAAAACCACCCTTTCCCACTACGCAACGCGCCAGGCACAAAAATGGCCATACGATTGGAGATGGGTCCCCCGCCCAAAGAGCCAGCAGGGAAACTATGCCTTGTTCTAAAGCTCTTTGGGAACCGCTTGCGTAGCCCCACAGACCTGGGGGCTGCAGGCTTTCCTGCTGCCTTCAGACTCGACACCACCCATTCCCACTTGGCGCCGCGCCAGGCACAAAAATGGCCATACGGCTGGAGATGGGTCCCCCGCCCAAAGAACAAGCAGGGAAAACTATGCCTTGTTCTAAAGCTCTTTGGGAACCGCTTGCGTAGCCCCACAGACCTGGGGGCTGCGGGCTTTCCTGCTGCCTTCAGACTCGACACCACCCTTTCCCACTTGGCACCGCGCCAGGCACAAAAATGGCCATACAGCTGGAGATGGGTCTCCTGCCCAAAGAGCCAGCAAGGAAAACTATGCCTTGTTCTAAAGCTCTTTGGGAACCACTTGCGTAGCTCCACAGACCTGGGAGCTGCGGGCTTTCCTGCTGCCTTCAGCCTCGACACCACCCTTTCCCACTGGGCGCCGCGCCAGGCACAAAAATGGCCATACGGCTGGAGATGGGTCCCCCGCCCAAGGAGCCAGCAGGGAAAACTATGCCTTGTTCTAAAGCTCTTTGGGAACCGCTTGCGTAGCCCCACAGACCTGGGGGCTGCAGGCTTTCCTGCTGCCTTCAACCTCGACACCACCCTTTCCCACTTGGCGTCGCGCCAGGCACAAAAATGGCCTATGGCTGGAGATGGGTCCCCCGCCCAAAGAGCCAGCAGGGAAAACTATGCCTTGTTCTAAAGCTCTTTGGGAACCGCTTGCGTAGCCCTACAGACCTGGGGGCTTCGGGCTTTGCTGCTGCCTTCAGCCTCGACACCACCCTTTCCCACTTGGCGCCGGGCCAGGCACAAAAATGGCCTATGGCTGGAGATGGGTCTCATGCCCAAAGAGCCAGCAAGGAAAACTATGCCTTGTTCTAAAGCTCTTTGGGAACCGCTTGCGTAGCCCCACAGACCTGGGGGCTGCGGGCTTTCCTGCTGCCTTCAGCCTCAAAGCCACCCTTTCCCATTACGCACCGCGCCAGGCACAAAAATGGCCTATGGCTGGAGATGGGTCCCATGCCCAAAGAGCCATCACGGAAAACTATGCCTTGTTCTAAAGCTCTTTGGGAACAGCTTCCTTGGCCCCACAGAGCTGTGGGCTGCAGGCTTTCCTGCTGCCTTCAGCCTCAAAACCACCCTTTCACACTACGCACCGCGCCAGGCACAAAAATGGCCATACGGCTGGAGATGGGTCCCCCGCCCAAAGAGCCAGCAGGGAAAACTATGCCTTGTTCTAAAGCTCTTTGGGAACCGCTTGCGTAGCCCCACAGACCTGGGGGCTGTGGGCTTTCCTGCTGCCTTCAGCCTCGACACCACCCTTTCCCACTTGGCGCCGGGCCAGGCACAAAAATGGCCATACGGCTGGAGATGGGTCCCCCGCCCAAAGAGCCAGCAGGGAAAACTATGCCTTGTTCTAAAGCTCTTTGGGAACCGCTTGCGTAGCCCCACAGACCTGGGGGCTGCAGGCTTTCCTGCTGCCTTCAGCCTCAAAGCCACCCTTTCCCACTTGGCGCCGCGCCAGGCACAAAAATGGCCTATGGCTGGAGATGGGTCCCCCGCCCAAAGAGCCAGCAGGGAAAACTATGCCTTGTTCTAAAGCTCTTTGGGAACCACTTGCGTAGCCCCACAGACGTGGGGCCTGCAGGCTTTCCTGCTGCCTTCAGCCTCGACACCACCCTTTCCCACTTGGCGCCGCGCCAGGCACAAAAATGGCCTATGGCTGGAGATGGGTCCCCCGCCCAAAGAGCCAGCAGGGAAAACTAGGCCTTGTTCTAAAGCTCTTTGGGAAACGCTTGCGTAGCCCCACAGACCTGGGGGCTGCGGGCTTTGCTGCTGCCTTCAGCCTCGACACCACCCTTTCCCACTTGGCACTGCGCCAGGCACAAAAATGGCCTATGGCTGGAGATGGGTCCCCGGCCCAGAGAGCCAGCAGGGAAGACTATGCCTTGTTCTAAAGCTCTTTGGGAACCGCTTGCGTAGCCCCACAGACCTGGGGGCTGCAGACTTTCCTGCTGCCTTCAGCCTCAAAGCCACCCTTTCCCATTTGGCGCCGTGCAAGGCACAAAAATGGCCATACGGCTGGAGATGGGTCCCCCGCCCAAAGAGCCAGCAGGGAAAACTATGCCTTGTTCTAAAGCTCTTTGGGAACCGCTTGCGTAGCCCCACAGACCTGGGGGCTGCGGGCTTTCCTGCTGCCTTCAGCCTCGACACCACCCTTTCCCACTTGGCGCCGCGCCAGGCACAAAAATGGCCATACGGCTGGAGATGGGTCCCATGCCCAAAGAGCCAGCAGGGAAAACTATGCCTTGTTCTAAAGCTCTTTGGGAACCGCTTGTGTAGCCCCACAGACCTGGGGGCTGCAGGCTTTCCTGCTGCCTTCAACCTCGACACCACCCTTTCCCACTTGGCGTCGCGCCAGGCACAAAAATGGCCTATGGCTGGAGATGGGTCCCATGCCCAAAGAGCCAGCAGGGAAAACTATGCCTTGTTCTAAAGCTTTTTGGGAACCGCTTGCGTAGCCCCACAGACCTGGGGGCTGCGGGCTTTCCTGCTGCCTTCAGCCTCGACAACACCCTTTCCCACTTGGCGTCGCGCCAGGCACGAAAATGGCCTATGGCTGGAGATGGGTCTCCCGCCCAAAGAGCCGGTAGGGAAAACTATGCCTTGTTCTAAAGCTCTTTGGGAACCGCTTGCGTAGCCCCACAGACCTGGGGGCTGCGGGCTTTCCTGCTGCCTTCAGCCTCAAAACCATCCTATGCCACTACGCACCGCGCCAGGCACAAAAATAGCCATACGGCTGGAGATGGGTCCCCCGCCCAAAGAGCCAGCAGGGAAAACTATGCCTTGTTCTAAAGCTCTTTGGGAACCGCTTGCGTAGCCCCACAGACCTGGGGGCTGCGGGCTTTCCTGCTGTCTTCAGCCTCAAAGCAACCCTTTCCCACTTGGCGCCCTATCAGGCACAAAAATGGCCTATGGCTGGAGATGGGTCCCATGCCTAAAGAGCCAGCAGGGAAAACTATGCCTTGTTCTAAAGCTCTTTGGGAACTGCTTGCGTAGCCCCACAGACCTGGGGGCTGCGGGCTTTGCTGCTGCCTTCAGCCTCAAAGCCACCCTTTCCCACTTGGCGCCGCGCCAGGCACAAAAATGGCCATACGGCTGGAGATGGGTCCCCCGCCCAAAGAGCCAGCAGGGAAAACTATGCCTTGTTCTAAAGCTCTTTGGGAACCGCTTGTGTGGCCCCACAGACCTGGGGGCTGCGGGCTTTCTTGCTGCCTTCAGCCTGGACAACACCCTTTCCCACTTGGCGTCGCGCCAGGCACAAAAATGGCCTATGGCTGGAGATGGGTCTCCCGCCCAAAGAGCCAGCAGGGAAAACTATGCCTTGTTCTAAAGCTCTTTGGGAACCGCTTGCGTAGCCGCACAGACCTGGGGGCTGCGGGCTTTGCTGCTGCCTTCAGCCTCAAAGCCACCCTTTCCCACTTTGCGCCGGGCCAGGCGCAAAAATGGCCGTACGGCTGGAGATGGGTCCCCCGTCCAAAGAGCCAGCAGGGAAAACTATGCCTTGTTCTAAAGATCTTTGTGATCCGCTTGTGTAGCCGCACAGACCTGGGGGCTGCAGGCTTTCCTGCTGCCTTCAGCCTCAAAACCATCCTATGCCACTACGCACCGCGCCAGGCACAAAAATAGCCATACGGCTGGAGATGGGTCCCCCGCCCAAAGAGCCAGCAGTGAAAACTATGCCTTGTTCTAAAGCTCTTTGGGAACCGCTTGTGTAGCCGCACAGACCTGGGGGCTGCAGGCTTTCCTGCTGCCTTCAGCCTCAAAACCATCCTATGCCACTACGCACCGCGCCAGGCACAAAAATAGCCATACGGCTGGAGATGGGTCCCCCGCCCAAAGAGCCAGCAGGGAAAACTATGCCTTGTTCTAAAGCTCTTTGGGAACCGCTTGCGTAGCCCCACACACCTGGGGGCTGCAGGCTTTCCTGCTGCCTTCAGCCTCGACAGCACCCTTTCCCACTTGGCTTCGTGCCAGGCACAAAAATGGCCTATGGCTGGAGATGGGTCCCATGCCCTAAGAGCCAGCTGGGAAAACTATGACTTGTTCTAAAGCTCTTTGGGAACCGCTTGCGTAGCACCACAGACCTGGGGGCTGCAGGCTTTGCTCCTGCCTTCAGCCTCAAAGCCACCCTTTCCCACCTGGCGCCGCGCCAGGCTCAAAAATGGCCATACGGCTGGAGATGGGTCCCCCGCCCAAAGAGCCAGCAGGGAAAACTATGCCTTGTTCTAAAGCTCTTTGGGAACCGCTTGCTTGGCCCCACAGACCTGGGGGCTGCAGTCTTTGCTGCTGCCTTCAGCCTCAAAGCCACCCTTTCACACTTGGCGCCCTATCAAGCACAAAAATGGCCTATGGCTGGAGATGGGTCCCATGCCCAAAGAGCCAGCAGGGAAAACTATGCCTTGTTCTAAAGCTCTTTGGGAACCGCTTGCTTGGCCCCACAGACCTGGGGGCTGCGGGCTTTCCTGCTGCCTTCAGCCTCGACACCACCCTTTCCCACTTGGCGCCGCGCCAGGCACAAAAATGGCCATACGGCTGGAGATGGGTCCCCCGCCCAAAGAGCCAGCAGGGAAAACTATGCCTTGTTCTAAAGCTCTTTGGGAACCGCTTGCGTAGCCCCACAGACCTGGGGGCTGCGGGCTTTGCTGCTGCCTTCAGCCTCAAAGCCACCCTTTCCCACTTGGCGCCTTGCCAGGCACAAAAATGGCCATACGGCTGGAGATGGGTCCCCCGCCCAAAGAGCCAGCAGGGAAAACTATGCCTTGTTCTAAAGCTCTTTGGGAACCGCTTGCTTGGCCCCACAGACCTGGGGGCTGCAGTCTTTGCTGCTGCCTTCAGCCCCAACACCACCCTTTCCCACTTGGCGCCGGGCCAGGGACAAAAATGGCCATACGGCTGGAGATGGGTCCCCCGCCCAAAGAGCCAGCAGGGAAAACTATGCCTTGTTCTAAAGCTCTTTGGTGAACCGCTTGCGTAGCCCCACAGACCTGGGGGCTGCGGGCTTTCCTGCTGCCTTCAGCGTCAAAACCACCCTTTCCCACTACGCACCGCGCCAGGCACAAAAATGGCCATACGGCTGGAGATGGGTCCCCCGCCCAAAGAGCGAGCAGGGAAAACTATGCCTTGTTCTAAAGCTCTTTGGGAACCGCTTGCTTGGCCCCACAGACGTGGGGGCTGCGGGCTTTCCTGCTGCCTTCAGCCTCAAAACCACCCTATGCCACTACGCACCGCGTCAGGCACAAAAATAGCCATACGGCTGGAGATGGGTCCCCCACCCAAAGAGCCAGCAGGGAAAACTATGCCTTGTTCTAAAGCTCTTTGGGAACCGCTTGCGTAGCCCCACAGACCTGGGGGTTGCGGGCTTTCCTGCTGCCTTCAGCCTCAAAACCACCCTTTCCCACTACGCGCCGCGCCAGGCACAAAAATGGCCATACGATTGGAGATGGGTCCCCCGCCCAAAGAGCCAGCAGGGAAAACTATGCCTTGTTCTAAAGCTCTTTGGGAACCGCTTGCGTAGCCCCACAGACCTGGGGGCTGCAGGCTTTCCTGCTGCCTTCAGACTCGACACCACCCATTCCCACTTGGCGCCGCGCCAGGCACAAAAATGGCCATACGGCTGGAGATGGGTCCCCCGCCCAAAGAGCCAGCAGGGAAAACTATGCCTTGTTCTAAAGCTCTTTGGGAACCGCTTCCATAGCCCCACAGACCTGGGGGCTGCAGTCTTTGCTGCTGCCTTCAGCCCCAACACCACCCTTTCCCACTTGGCGCCGGGCCAGGGACAAAAATGGCCATACGGCTGGAGATGGGTCCCCCGCCCAAAGAGCCAGCAGGGAAAACTATGCCTTGTTCTAAAGCTCTTTGGTGAACCGCTTGCGTAGCCCCACAGACCTGGGGGCTGCGGGCTTTCCTGCTGCCTTCAGCGTCAAAACCACCCTTTCCCACTACGCACCGCGCCAGGCACAAAAATGGCCATACGGCTGGAGATGGGTCCCCCGCCCAAAGAGCCAGCAGGGAAAACTATGCCTTGTTCTAAAGCTCTTTGGGAACCGCTTGCTTGGCCCCACAGACGTGGGGGCTGCGGGCTTTCCTGCTGCCTTCAGCCTCAAAACCACCCTATGCCACTACGCACCGCGTCAGGCACAAAAATAGCCATACGGCTGGAGATGGGTCCCCCACCCAAAGAGCCAGCAGGGAAAACTATGCCTTGTTCTAAAGCTCTTTGGGAACCGCTTGCGTAGCCCCACAGACCTGGGGGTTGCGGGCTTTCCTGCTGCCTTCAGCGTCAAAGCCACCCTTTCCCACTTGGCGTCGTGCCAGGCACAAAAATGGCCATATGTCTGCAGATGGGTCCCCCGCCCAAAGAGCCAGCAGGGAAAACTATGCCTTGTTCTAAAGCTCTTTGGGAACCGCTTGCGTAGCCCCACAGACCTGGGGGCTGCGGGCTTTCCTGCTGTCTTCAGCCTCAAAGCAACCCTTTCCCACTTGGCGCCCTATCAGGCACAAAAATGGCCTATGGCTGGAGATGGGTCCCATGCCTAAAGAGCCAGCAGGGAAAACTATGCCTTGTTTTAAAGCTCTTTGGGAACTGCTTGCGTAGCCCCACAGACCTGGGGGCTGCGGGCTTTGCTGCTGCCTTCAGCCTCAAAGCCACCCTTTCCCACTTGGCGCCGCGCCAGGCACAAAAATGGCCATACGGCTGGAGATGGGTCCCCCGCCCAAAGAGCCAGCAGGGAAAACTATGCCTTGTTCTAAAGCTCTTTGGGAACCGCTTGCGTAGCCCCACACACCTGGGGGCTGCAGGCTTTCCTGCTGCCTTCAGCCTCGACAGCACCCTTTCCCACTTGGCTTCGTGCCAGGCACAAAAATGGCCTATGGCTGGAGATGGGTCCCATGCCCTAAGAGCCAGCTGGGAAAACTATGACTTGTTCTAAAGCTCTTTGGGAACCGCTTGCGTAGCACCACAGACCTGGGGGCTGCAGGCTTTGCTCCTGCCTTCAGCCTCAAAGCCACCCTTTCCCACCTGGCGCCGCGCCAGGCTCAAAAATGGCCATACGGCTGGAGATGGGTCCCCCGCCCAGAGAGCCAGCAGGGAAAACTATGCCTTGTTCTAAAGCTCTTTGGGAACCGCTTGCGTAGCCCCACAGACCTGGGGGCTGCGGGCTTTGCTGCTGCCTTCAGCCTCGACACCACCCTTTCCCACTTGGCGCCCTATCAAGCACAAAAATGGCCTATGGCTGGAGATGGGTCCCATGCCCAAAGAGCCAGCAGGGAAAACTATGCCTTGTTCTAAAGCTCTTTGGGAACCGCTTGCGTAGCCCCACAGACCTGGGGGCTGCGGGCTTTCCTGCTGCCTTCAGCCTCAAAACCACCCTTTCCCACTTGGCTCCCGGCCAGGCACAAAAATGGCCATACGGCTGGAGATGGGTCCCCCGCCCAAAGAGCCAGCAGGGAAAATTATGCCTTGTTTTAAAGCTCTTTGGGAACCGCTTGCGTAGCCCTACAGACCTGGGGGCTGCGGGCTTTCCTGCTGCCTTCAAGCCTCAAAGCCACCCTTTCCCACTGGGCGCCGGGCCAGGCACAAAAATGGCCTGTGGCTGGAGATGGGTCCCCCGCCCAAAGAGCCAGCAGGGAAAACTATGCCTTGTTCTAAAGCTCTTTGGGAACCGCTTGCTTGGCCCCACAGACCTGGGGGCTGCAGTCTTTGCTGCTGCCTTCAGCCTCAAAGCCACCCTTTCACACTTGGCGCCCTATCAAGAACAAAAATGGCCTATGGCTGGAGATGGGTCCCATGCCCAAAGAGCCAGCAGGGAAAACTATGCCTTGTTCTAAAGCTCTTTGGGAACCGCTTGCTTGGCCCCACAGACCTGGGGGCTGCGGGCTTTCCTGCTGCCTTCAGCCTCGACACCACCCTTTCCCACTTGGCGCCGCGCCAGGCACAAAAATGGCCATACGGCTGGAGATGGGTCCCCCGCCCAAAGAGCCAGCAGGGAAAACTATGCCTTGTTCTAAAGCTCTTTGGGAACCGCTTGCGTAGCCCCACAGACCTGGGGGCTGCGGGCTTTGCTGCTGCCTTCAGCCTCAAAGCCACCCTTTCCCACTTGGCGCCTTGCCAGGCACAAAAATGGCCATACGGCTGGAGATGGGTCCCCCGCCCAAAGAGCCAGCAGGGAAAACTATGCCTTGTTCTAAAGCTCTTTGGGAACCGCTTGCTTGGCCCCACAGACCTGGGGGCTGCAGTCTTTGCTGCTGCCTTCAGCCCCAACACCACCCTTTCCCACTTGGCGCCGGGCCAGGGACAAAAATGGCCATACGGCTGGAGATGGGTCCCCCGCCCAAAGAGCCAGCAGGGAAAACTATGCCTTGTTCTAAAGCTCTTTGGTGAACCGCTTGCGTAGCCCCACAGACCTGGGGGCTGCGGGCTTTCCTGCTGCCTTCAGCGTCAAAACCACCCTTTCCCACTACGCACCGCGCCAGGCACAAAAATGGCCATACGGCTGGAGATGGGTCCCCCGCCCAAAGAGCCAGCAGGGAAAACTATGCCTTGTTCTAAAGCTCTTTGGGAACCGCTTGCTTGGCCCCACAGACGTGGGGGCTGCGGGCTTTCCTGCTGCCTTCAGCCTCAAAACCACCCTATGCCACTACGCACCGCGCCAGGCACAAAAATAGCCATACGGCTGGAGATGGGTCCCCCACCCAAAGAGCCAGCAGGGAAAACTATGCCTTGTTCTAAAGCTCTTTGGGAACCGCTTGCGTAGCCCCACAGACCTGGGGGTTGCGGGCTTTCCTGCTGCCTTCAGCCTCAAAACCACCCTTTCCCACTACGCACCGCGCCAGGCACAAAAATGGCCATACGATTGGAGATGGGTCCCCCGCCCAAAGAGCCAGCAGGGAAAACTATGCCTTGTTCTAAAGCTCTTTGGGAACCGCTTGCGTAGCCCCACAGACCTGGGGGCTGCAGGCTTTCCTGCTGCCTTCAGACTCGACACCACCCATTCCCACTTGGCGCCGCGCCAGGCACAAAAATGGCCATACGGCTGGAGATGGGTCCCCCGCCCAAAGAACAAGCAGGGAAAACTATGCCTTGTTCTAAAGCTCTTTGGGAACCGCTTGCGTAGCCCAACAGACCTGGGGGCTGCGGGCTTTCCTGCTGCCTTCAGACTCGACACCACCCTTTCCCACTTGGCACCGCGCCAGGCACAAAAATGGTCATACAGCTGGAGATGGGTCCCCCGCCCAAAGAGCCAGCAGGGAAAACTATGCCTTGTTCTAAAGCTCTTTGGGAACCGCTTGCGTAGCCCCACAGACCTGGGGGCTGCAGGCTTTGCTGCTGCCTTCAACCTCAAAGCCACCCTTTTCCACTGGACGCCGCATCAGGCACAAAAATGGCCATATGGCTGGAGATGGGTCCCCTGCCCAAAGAACCAGCAAGGAAAACTATGCCTTGTTCTAAAGCTCTTTGGGAACCACTTGCGTAGCTCCACAGACCTGGGAGCTGCGGGCTTTCCTGCTGCCTTCAGCCTCGACACCACCCTTTCCCACTGGGCGCCGCGCCAGGCACAAAAATGGCCATACGGCTGGAGATGGGTCCCCCGCCCAAGGAGCCAGCAGGGAAAACTATGCCTTGTTCTAAAGCTCTTTGGGAACCGCTTGCGTAGCCCCACAGACCTGGGGGCTGCAGGCTTTCCTGCTGCCTTCAACCTCGACACCACCCTTTCCCACTTGGCGTCGCGCCAGGCACAAAAATGGCCTATGGCTGGAGATGGGTCCCCCGCCCAAAGAGCCAGCAGGGAAAACTATGCCTTGTTCTAAAGCTCTTTGGGAACCGCTTGCGTAGCCCTACAGACCTGGGGGCTTCGGGCTTTGCTGCTGCCTTCAGCCTCGACACCACCCTTTCCCACTTGGCGCCGGGCCAGGCACAAAAATGGCCTATGGCTGGAGATGGGTCTCATGCCCAAAGAGCCAGCAAGGAAAACTATGCCTTGTTCTAAAGCTCTTTGGGAACCGCTTGCGTAGCCCCACAGACCTGGGGGCTGCGGGCTTTCCTGCTGCCTTCAGCCTCAAAGCCACCCTTTCCCATTACGCACCGCGCCAGGCACAAAAATGGCCTATGGCTGGAGATGGGTCCCATGCCCAAAGAGCCATCACGGAAAACTATGCCTTGTTCTAAAGCTCTTTGGGAACAGCTTCCTTGGCCCCACAGAGCTGTGGGCTGCAGGCTTTCCTGCTGCCTTCAGCCTCAAAACCACCCTTTCACACTACGCACCGCGCCAGGCACAAAAATGGCCATACGGCTGGAGATGGGTCCCCCGCCCAAAGAGCCAGCAGGGAAAACTATGCCTTGTTCTAAAGCTCTTTGGGAACCGCTTGCGTAGCCCCACAGACCTGGGGGCTGTGGGCTTTCCTGCTGCCTTCAGCCTCGACACCACCCTTTCCCACTTGGCGCCGGGCCAGGCACAAAAATGGCCATACGGCTGGAGATGGGTCCCCCGCCCAAAGAGCCAGCAGGGAAAACTATGCCTTGTTCTAAAGCTCTTTGGGAACCGCTTGCGTAGCCCCACAGACCTGGGGGCTGCAGGCTTTCCTGCTGCCTTCAGCCTCAAAGCCACCCTTTCCCACTTGGCGCCGCGCCAGGCACAAAAATGGCCTATGGCTGGAGATGGGTCCCCCGCCCAAAGAGCCAGCTGGGAAAACTATGCCTTGTTCTAAAGCTCTTTGGGAACCACTTGCGTAGCCCCACAGACGTGGGGCCTGCAGGCTTTCCTGCTGCCTTCAGCCTCGACACCACCCTTTCCCACTTGGCGTCGCGCCAGGCACAAAAATGGCCTATGGCTGGAGATGGGTCCCCCGCCCAAAGAGCCAGCAGGGAAAACTATGCCTTGTTCTAAAGCTCTTTGGGAAACGCTTGCGTAGCCCCACAGACCTGGGGGCTGCGGGCTTTCCTGCTGCCTTCAGCCTCGACACCACCCTTTCCCACTTGGCACTGCGCCAGGCACAAAAATGGCCTATGGCTGGAGATGGGTCCCCGGCCCAGAGAGCCAGCAGGGAAGACTATGCCTTGTTCTAAAGCTCTTTGGGAACCGCTTGCGTAGCCCTACAGACCTGGGGGCTGCAGACTTTCCTGCTGCCTTCAGCCTCAAAGCCACCCTTTCCCATTTGGCGCCGCGCTAGGCACAAAAATGGCCATACGGCTGGAGATGGGTCCCCCGCCCAAAGAGCCAGCAGGGAAAACTATGCCTTGTTCTAAAGCTCTTTGGGAACCGCTTGCGTAGCCCCAGAGACCTGGGGGCTGCGGGCTTTCCTGCTGCCTTCAGCCTCGACACCACCCTTTCCCACTTGGCGCCGCGCCAGGCACAAAAATGGCCATACGGCTGGAGATGGGTCCCATGCCCAAAGAGCCAGCAGGGAAAACTATGCCTTGTTCTAAAGCTCTTTGGGAACCGCTTGCGTAGCCCCACAGACCTGGGGGCTGCGGGCTTTCCTGCTGCCTTCAGCCTCGACAACACCCTTTCCCACTTGGCGTCGCGCCAGGCACAAAAATGGCCTATGGCTGGAGATGGGTCTCCCGCCCAAAGAGCCAGTAGGGAAAACTATGCCTTGTTCTAAAGCTCTTTGGGAACCGCTTGCGTAGCCCCACAGACCTGGGGGCTGCGGGCTTTCCGGCTGCCTTCAGCGTCAAAGCCACCCTTTCCCACTTGGCGTCGTGCCAGGCACAAAAATGGCCATATGTCTGCAGATGGGTCCCCCGCCCAAAGAGCCAGCAGGGAAAACTATGCCTTGTTCTAAAGCTCTTTGGGAACCGCTTGCGTAGCCCCACAGACCTGGGGGCTGCGGGCTTTCCTGCTGTCTTCAGCCTCAAAGCAACCCTTTCCCACTTGGCACCCTATCAGGCACAAAAATGGCCTATGGCTGGAGATGGGTCCCATGCCTAAAGAGCCAGCAGGGAAAACTATGCCTTGTTCTAAAGCTCTTTGGGAACTGCTTGCCTAGCCCCACAGACCTGGGGGCTGCGGGCTTTGCTGCTGCCTTCAGCCTCAAAGCCACCCTTTCCCACTTGGCGCCGCGCCAGGCACAAAAATGGCCATACGGCTGGAGATGGGTCCCCCGCCCAAAGAGCCAGCAGGGAAAACTATGCCTTGTTCTAAAGCTCTTTGGGAACCGCTTGTGTGGCCCCACAGACCTGGGGGCTGCGGGCTTTCCTGGTGCCTTCAGCCTCGACAACACCCTTTCCCACTTGGCGTCGCGCCAGGCACAAAAATGGCCTATGGCTGGAGATGGGTCTCCCGCCCAAAGAGCCAGCAGGGAAAACTATGCCTTGTTCTAAAGCTCTTTGGGAACCGCTTGCGTAGCCGCACAGACCTGGGGGCTGCGGGCTTTGCTGCTGCCTTCAGCCTCAAAGCCACCCTTTCCCACTTTGCGCCGGGCCAGGCGCAAAAATGGCCGTACGGCTGGAGATGGGTCCCCCGCCCAAAGAGCCAGCAGGGAAAACTATGCCTTGTTCTAAAGCTCTTTGGGAACCGCTTGTGTAGCCGCACAGACCTGGGGGCTGCAGGCTTTCCTGCTGCCTTCAGCCTCAAAACCATCCTATGCCACTACGCACCGCGCCAGGGACAAAAATAGCCATACGGCTGGAGATGGGTCCCATGCCCTAAGAGCCAGCTGGGAAAACTATGACTTGTTCTAAAGCTCTTTGGGAACCGCTTGCGTAGCACCACAGACCTGGGGGCTGCAGGCTTTGCTCCTGCCTTCAGCCTCAAAGCCACCCTTTCCCACCTGGCGCCGCGCCAGGCTCAAAAATGGCCATACGGCTGGAGATGGGTCCCCCGCCCAGAGAGCCAGCAGGGAAAACTATGCCTTGTTCTAAAGCTCTTTGGGAACCGCTTGCGTAGCCCCACAGACCTGGGGGCTGCGGGCTTTGCTGCTGCCTTCAGCCTCGACACCACCCTTTCCCACTTGGCGCCCTATCAAGCACAAAAATGGCCTATGGCTGGAGATGGGTCCCATGCCCAAAGAGCCAGCAGGGAAAACTATGCCTTGTTCTAAAGCTCTTTGGGAACCGCTTGCGTAGCCCCACAGACCTGGGGGCTGCGGGCTTTCCTGCTGCCTTCAGCCTCAAAACCACCCTTTCCCACTTGGCTCCCGGCCAGGCACAAAAATGGCCATACGGCTGGAGATGGGTCCCCCGCCCAAAGAGCCAGCAGGGAAAATTATGCCTTGTTTTAAAGCTCTTTGGGAACCGCTTGCGTAGCCCCACAGACCTGGGGGCTGCGGGCTTTCCTGCTGCCTTCAAGCCTCAAAGCCACCCTTTCCCACTGGGCGCCGGGCCAGGCACAAAAATGGCCTGTGGCTGGAGATGGGTCCCCCGCCCAAAGAGCCAGCAGGGAAAACTATGCCTTGTTCTAAAGCTCTTTGGGAACCGCTTGCTTGGCCCCACAGACCTGGGGGCTGCAGTCTTTGCTGCTGCCTTCAGCCTCAAAGCCACCCTTTCCCACTTGGCGCCCTATCAAGCACAAAAATGGCCTATGGCTGGAGATGGGTCCCATGCCCAAAGAGCCAGCAGGGAAAACTATGCCTTGTTCTAAAGCTCTTTGGGAACCGCTTGCTTGGCCCCACAGACCTGGGGGCTGCGGGCTTTCCTGCTGCCTTCAGCCTCAAAGCCACCCTTTCCCACTTGGCGCCTTGCCAGGCACAAAAATGGCCATACGGCTGGAGATGGGTCCCCCGCCCAAAGAGCCAGCAGGGAAAACTATGCCTTGTTCTAAAGCTCTTTGGGAACCGCTTGCTTGGCCCCACAGACCTGGGGGCTGCAGTCTTTGCTGCTGCCTTCAGCCCCAACACCACCCTTTCCCACTTGGCGCCGGGCCAGGGACAAAAATGGCCATACGGCTGGAGATGGGTCCCCCGCCCAAAGAGCCAGCAGGGAAAACTATGCCTTGTTCTAAAGCTCTTTGGTGAACCGCTTGCGTAGCCCCACAGACCTGGGGGCTGCGGGCTTTCCTGCTGCCTTCAGCGTCAAAACCACCCTTTCCCACTACGCACCGCGCCAGGCACAAAAATGGCCATACGGCTGGAGATGGGTCCCCCGCCCAAAGAGCCAGCAGGGAAAACTATGCCTTGTTCTAAAGCTCTTTGGGAACCGCTTGCTTGGCCCCACAGACGTGGGGGCTGCGGGCTTTCCTGCTGCCTTCAGCCTCAAAACCACCCTATGCCACTACGCACCGCGTCAGGCACAAAAATAGCCATACGGCTGGAGATGGGTCCCCCACCCAAAGAGCCAGCAGGGAAAACTATGCCTTGTTCTAAAGCTCTTTGGGAACCGCTTGCGTAGCCCCACAGACCTGGGGGCTGCAGGCTTTCCTGCTGTCTTTAGCCTCAAAGCCACCCTTTCCCACTTGGCGCCCTATTAGGCACAAAAATGGCCTATGGGTGGAGATGGGTCCCATGCCCAAAGAGCCAGCAGGGAAAACTATGCCTTGTTCTAAAGCTCTTTGGGAACCGCTTGCGTAGCCCCACAGACCTGGGGGCTGCGGGCTTTCCTGCTGCCTTCAGCCTCAAAGCCACCCTTTCCCACTTGGCGCTGCGCCATGCACAAAAATGGCCATACGGCTGGAGATGGGTCCCCCGCCCAAAGAGCCAGCAGGGAAAACTATGCCTTGTTCTAAAGCTCTTTGGGAACTGCTTGCGTAGCTCCACAGACCTGGGGGCTGCGTGCTTTCCTGCTGCCTTCAGCCTCGAAGCCACCCTTTCCCACTACGCACCGCGCCAGGCACAAAAATGGCCATATGGCTGGAGATGGGTCCCCCGCCCAAAGAGCCAGCAGGGAAAACTATGCCTTGTTCTAAAGCTCTCTGGGAACCGCTTGCTTGGGCCCACAGACGTGGGGGCTGCGGGCTTTCCTGCTGCCTTCAGCCTCAAAACCACCCTATGCCACTACGCACCGCGCCAGGCACAAAAATAGCCATACGTCTGGAGATGGGTCCCCCGAACAAAGAGCCAGCAGGGAAAACTATGCCTTGTTCTAAAGCTCTTTGGGAACCGCTTGCGTAGCCCCACAGACCTGGGGGCTGCGGGCTTTCCTGCTGCCTTCAGCCTCGACACCACCCTTTCCCACTTGGCGCCGCGCCAGGCACAAAAATGGCCATACGGCTGGAGATGGGTCCCCCGCCCAAAGAGCCAGCAGGGAAAACTATGCCTTGTTCTAAAGCTCTTTGTGAACCGCTTGCATAGCCCCGCAGACCTGGGAGCTGCAGGCTTTCCTGCTGCCTTCAGCCTCAAAGCCACCCTTTCCCACTTGGCGCCCTATCAGGCACAAAAATGGCCTATGGGTGGAGATGGGTCCCATGCCCAAAGAGCCAGCAGGGAAAACTCTGCCTTGTTCTAAAGCTCTTTGGGAACCGCTTGCTTGGCCCCACAGACGTGGGGGCTGCGGGCTTTCCTGCTGCCTTCAGCCTCAAAGCCACCCTTTCACGCTTGGCGCCGCGCCAGGCACAAAAATGGCCATACGGCTGGAGATGGGTCCCCCGCCCAAAGAGCCAGCAGGGAAAACTATGCCTTGTTCTAAAGCTCTTTGGGAACCGCTTGCATAGCCCCACAGACCTGGGGGCTGCAGACTTTCCTGCTGCCTTCAGCCTCGACACCACCCTTTCCCACTTGGCGCCGCGCCAGGCACAAAAATGGCCATACGGCTGGAGATGGGTCCCCCGCGCAAAGAGCCTGCAGGGAAAGCTTTGTCTACAGTCAGTCAAGGTCGACGTACTCAACACTGATAAGAAAGATCACATGTGTTCTTGTGCTGAGGGATATCAAGTGGAAATCCTTCTCGCGGAGTGATCAAGCGATTTAAACTTTTCATCATAATCCAAAGTCTAACATGCAAAACAATTGTCTAAGCAAAGCACAATACAGTGAGTATTAGTAAAACAACAACAGAGTGAAGCATCTTGTTATAAAGTCCTGTAACTGTCGGTGACCATCCAAAAAGAGGATCTCCCCATCTATGTCCTTCGCCTCTCTTCACTCTTTCCAACGCTTGGTGTATTTCTTCAACCTGATGATGGACGGTAATCAAAGTTGTCTGTCTATTTTCTTGGGCCTCTTTCAAGAGTCGCTTCAATTCATTGTGTTTTAGCAGCTTCTTCACCAGGGAGAGATTCATTCCGATAGGGGTAGGCAACAATCTCGAATCAACGTATAATTAGGTTGTAGCAATTGAAAAGACGTAACAGGAGCTTAATAATTGAAGTCGCATCCCGTAACTTTGTGTTAGTAAAGTTCAAACACAAAGATTTGAGTGATTACTATGTCATCTCTGAATACAAGACTACAGGGAGACCTCATGCTAACGCACCCTTTCCCAATATAGTCAAGCACAGTCTCTGGGGTTTCATCGGGATGTGTCTCAAAGTGACAAACATTCTGGTTGGTGTCAAGACAAAGGTCTTGTGCTTTGAGAGTATTACTCTCACAAAAGAATCCTTGTTGGTCTCGTGAAACGCATGCGTCAACATCAGCAGTTTGCCATTTAGTCTCATTTTGTCGTGCCCAACCTCTGTGCTGTGTTGGATAGAGTAGAGCTCCTTGGTGATTCAACCCCAGTGCGATGATTGGGTATGTGGTGTATACGGAGGCATTGCGTATCGTTAAGACAAAAGCTGTGGCTTTGCTCTCAGTGGGATCGTAGGTGAAATTAACCAGATACCACCTGGACTGAAATTTTTTCTCAAATTCAATTGCGTTATCCCATATTACTTTTCGAATTTCGGTGGGCAAGGTGCCTTCTTTACCTTCCCTTATGATTGCGGCTGTCATAGATTGCATCCACAATTGGGCTTGGATACAACTAAGAGCCAAGGAAACATTGGTTTGAGTTGTACCAAGTGCATCTGTGATCAGCTGATGGTCTTTTTCACCCGTTTCTTCCCATTGAGGCAATATATTCTATAAAAGCCGTTGGTGGTTTCCCAATGCTAATAGAGAGGACTGTAGGGGATGTCTTAATTTGTCCAGATCAGTAGCGGTTGTGACTAGTTTGTTGGCAAGTATCTCAGCATCTATACTATTCAAGACTCCCAGGCCTGTTCCTAAGATACCAGTCGCATCCCTCTTCCGTCCGTGTGAAGTGGCAAGAGTTCGTTTGCGTAACCATGCTGACCATTCTGCATAAGATGTACTCAGGAATGGTGAGCAGGTGGGTTTGATCGCAGAGATTTTAATCTGCATTGACAATTCTGCTCGTTTGAGGGAATATGTGGGATTAAACAGTACCTGTTGTTGACCTGTGTGTGTTTAATAACGTAAGGGCCAATGTTGAAAATGTAAGGAGTTAGTCTAATGGAGGGCTTAGAAAAGAGAGAGGTGGTTTTTTTTTTTTTCTCTTAGAAGAGAGAGCCTTTGAGAGTTTGTGGGGTGTAGGTTCTGGATTCATTTCAGCAAGTTCAGGTGTATTTGAGTCAATCATAAATTCAAATAACAATTCTGTGCCCTTGTAGCCCCAAATACAGTACACTACTGTAGGTTTGATGAAAGTGAAATTGTGCCAGCAATCTGAATTTGGCTCCATAATTTTGTAACAATCAGTGTTGTATTTGTCCGCTTTGGTAGAGTCTACATAGATGGTTTTAATTACAGTTGGCCTGTGGTGATTAGACCCGTTGATAAATCGGCAACCAATGTGTGTTCTTGTGGAATAATTACTAAATTGGCCAAGAATACAAAAATACAGCATTGTTCACACATTAAGGAAAGTCATAAAATCAAGAGGCTTCTGAGGTAGAATACAGCCGCAGCTAGCACACGAAGAATGCAACAGCTGTGATTCCCTGTACAAGGTTGTTTGCGAAACTACACGAGGGATGGAACGGAACGCGCTTGTTCCGTGGCCTTCCCTTGTGACGAATAGCAGATATGGGGACGAGATGGTACTACGGAACTGATAAGCGGCTTACACGCCACCCGAGCCAACATTTCGTCAAATGTTGATGAAATGCTGTCCTTTTGTGCGAACTTTGCTCACCACAATGTACCAAAACACACCTCCATCCCGGAGGCTATCCGCCCCCGAGGTGTGAACACTCCTCCTTGAGTACATTAATCATAATAAAAGTACATATGACTAAAGTCACTCAAACTCCACTTTGAAGTTAAAAAAATAATATAAAAATAGCCCAAGAGAGGGGGAATGTCTGGGAAGACACCATCGCGAAGAATCCCACCGCTGTTTTCTGGGATCAGTCGACGGGCTGAGCCTTTCTTCCCCCTCATAAGGACGCCTTTGGGTAAGACTTTGATTACACCGAGTGCTTTCTCGGGGACTCTAGAAATTTCTCTAGAGAATCTCTACCCTACATTTATAGCCAGGCTGTATCGTTTATAATTTTGTCACGCGTTTGTCTATTTAACAATGTCTTTATTTGCACGTGCTTTGCAGACAGTGTATTTATCACCGGCAATCCTAAAGAACCTGTATATCTGTTGTTTAAATAAACTGCACTGTTTCAGTAGCTAGTCGTTTCGCTTTCTCACTGAACGCGACCAAAACTTGAGAGAGGCCGTGCTGGTTCAGGAGCACGACTAGACTGAAGGTGCAGCCCACTATTAGTGTCTCCAAATCGTAATAGTTTAACACATAGTAAACGCGATTGGCCTGATAGTGCTGAATTGGGCATCACTCAGAATTGAAACCCAGCCGCACCTGGCCTCCCACCTCGGTGAGGAGTGTTAGAACGCAAGGGGGTTTATCTTCTGCCAAAACCGCTTGGCCCCGTTTCACGCAACAGAATTTGGCGTAGTCGGCAGGATTGCCATGGATAAACTGCTGCAAAAATATGATTGTGCCCCTTCCCAGGCTGGGAAGGAGTGGGCCCAAAAATTTTGGAAGGATGAAGAGAAAGTGGTGGAACGTATTGAAGAGCGTCGGGTTTCACAGAAGCTCAGAGCGGGGAAAGGCAAGGGTGTGATTTGTGCTGTGTTAGGCGCCTGTTTATCTTGTGCACAACAAGAAGCTAGAGAAACCCCCGCTCCTAATCTGATTTCAGCTGTAGAATATGCAACCCTGAAATCGGAGAATGAGGTGCTGAAGTCATCATTAGCCTTGCAAAAGGAGACAGGAGAAAGATTAAGAACTCAAGTCGATAAGCTTGTGAGTGAGAATGAATGTTTAGGAAACCGGAATGCTCAACTTGGGAGTGAAAATCGCCAACTTAAAATGTTATTGAAAGGGTGACCGGGCTCTTAGATAAAATGCAGCCCTCGACCCAGGTCCAACAGATTCGTAAGTTAATGTGTTATCCAAATTCCGGAACCCAGACCGGAGATTTTTTTGTCTAATAGTGAGGATGACGAAGAAGATGAGGAGGAAAGGACTTTTACTTTGAAATCCCAAGTTTTTCCTTTACGTCCTCTGGTTAAAACTGAAACTGCAGTTGATGATGGTGATGAAATTCACACCACTGTGCGTACCGTTCCATGGACACCAACCGAGTTAACAAAAATAAGGGAGAAATATTCGAGGCGACCAGAAGAGTCAGCTGTTGAGTACGTGTGGCGAGTTTCTTCTGAAGGGGGGGGCAGAATTATGCTGAGTGAGGAAGAAGCAGGAGACTCTTGGGGACCAGGAGTGTTTTTAACCACTATGCCTGGGGATCATAATTATTCCCTAACCGCTCGAGCAGCCTTTTGGGCAGGGGGTATGGATCCGCGAGAGAGGGGGGAGCCGTTAGAGATTAGAGCTACAGGCTACTCTGATCTGTTTGCGGCTGTACGGAAAGCAGCTTGTCTGCAAGCCATGTATGACAGAGAGGAATTTCGGAAATCCCCAATGTCAGCCCCTATCGACCCGGATCGATTAGCCCCTCTCATCCGTGGTCTTCCCGGTTGCCTGAAACCGTTCCTTGTTCGCACTCAAGATCGTATACGGGATGCTCGGGGTGCTCATGGGCGGGGCCGTCGTCACTACATGCCCACCTGGAATGTACAGGAAATAGATCAATATGGGCGCCGAATGGGCTGGGCCAGCCAAACTAGTGAGAAATCCTCCGAACACCCGCGAAAGGTTCGCCAAGTCCAAACTCACACTCAAAACCCTAAATCAGAGGGAAGGTTTAAGCCTGATAAGGACCGGAATGAGTTGTGGCGTAAAGCCCTACAATTAGGGGTGCCCCGACAATTCTTGCACGGTGACCCTACGGGAGATCTCCGTACGCTAGTCCAATCTCTACCTAGAAAGAATAATGCGGCTGGGGAGAAAAGTCTAACCAGAGAATCCCCAAGCCGTGAGAAAACTGTGCCTTCTGCACCGGAACATAACTTGATTGATTTGACAGAGTCCCAGCCACAACACTCCTATCCCCGGGGAGGGCACTGAGCAACCCTGTCGGGCAGGTACTAGCAATCCAATGGCGCTCTCATAAAGACTCCGAACCTGTTATTGTCATTCCTGTTGGACCCCGGAAGATATTGGTAAATTTTATTATTGATACCGGAGCCCAAATGTCTGCAATCACTAACGAAACGGCACAACTTCTAGGTATAAATCCCACCCGACGCAGAGTCAACTTCACAGGAATTGATGGTGTGGTAAAAACATGCCCCACTGCAAAAATTAACCTCTGGTTGCCGGGAGAGCAGCGAATGACTAGGGCAGAAGTGTTAGTGGGTGCCTCACGTAGACCCGACTCAAAGTGTCAGGGACCCGCACAGGAAGTTAAATTCCTGGGGGTCTGGTGGATTAAGGGAGCTGCTTCTGTCCCTCAGGATACCCTGAAAAAATAGAACATGGACAGAATCCTTCCAGCACGAAGGAGTTACAGCAGGTCCTGGGAACTTTAAGTTATTGGTGTAAACACATCCCTGGCTTTTCCATCATTGCTCGCCCCCTTCATAGCTTGGCAAAAAAGGGTAAATCCTGGGTGTGGACTGAACAACACACTAATGCTCTGCAATTACTAATAAAGGAGCTAAGGTTATTCCAACAACTTGGCCCCATACATCCAACTGACCCTGTCCATGTAGAATGGGGGCTCAGTGAACATGGTTCCCGTTGTAATTTATGGCAGAAGGGACCAGCAGGACCGGAGAGACCATTAGAATTTTGCTCCCACTCCTTCAATGATACTGAATGCAGCTATTCAGACCTGGAGAAGGGTTTACTGTCCCTGGTGCGAGTGTTGCAACGAGCAGAGCAGATAAGAAGAGAACAGAGTGTGATCTTTCCTGGGACCTTTTCGCCTCCCAGATGTGGTCCTTAAAGGGACACCACCACCAGCTGGCATTGCCCAGAGACCTACAGTTCGAAAGTGGTATGCTTATTTAGAAGGCATTAATGAAATCAAGCCAGTCTCTGAAGGCAGTGTTAAAGTATCCAAGGCTACTTCACAAGGATACCAAAGGATATAGATGGTGCCCTATTGTTCCAATCCCCACCAAACAGACCATCTCCGATCCAAGAAGCACCTCCTTTGAGGGACAGCAGTGATCTTAGAGGAGTGTGGTTTACTGGTGCGTCATCTCACCGTTAAAAAAATAAGTGCAAATATAAGGCCGTAGCACTGGAAGTAACAACGGGAGAAAGAGCAATTGAAATAGGGGAGGGTAGGGGAACTCAGAGCTGTCCTACTAGCTGCACAACATGGAGCTACTTACATTTACACTGACTCATATGCTGTTCTTAAAGGAGCCACTGAATGGCTAGGACACTGGGCAGCCAACGATTGGCAGGTGAATAGAGTCCCAGTTTGGGAGACAGATAATTGGAAGCAACTGTTGGAAATAGGAGGACAGAGACCATTGCACATTGCTTGGGTAAAAGGCCACGATCGTTCAAACTCGATCACTGCTCAGTTCAACCAACAGGTAGATGGCCTCACGCGGCTGCAACAAATTGACATTGTAGATGATGGTCGGGAATGGGAACGCTTACTTGAATCGTTACATGTTAAACGTGGCCGCACAGGCCGTCCTGACCTGTATCGGGAAGGTGGGTGGCTTGTGTCAGTTAAGCTGTGCGAACAAATAGTAACTGCCTGTTCACAATGTCGCCTACGACTCAGCAAAGATCATCCGAGTAAGGCGCCTCCCTTACACATGCGGGACAAGAAAGCGTTGTGGCATTCATGGCAGCTTGATTATATTGGGCCCTTGAGATCATCAGGTGGGAAAAGATATGTCCTGGTAGGAGTGGAGATTATCTCCAGCCTCAGTATGGCCAGCAGTTTCAAACCAGCTACGAGGGACAACACAGTGAAAGGCCTAACAGGGTGGTTCAGCACACTTCCCCTTCCCGACGAAATCCAGAGTGATAACGTTTCACACTTTACGGCTTCGGTGGTACAAGATTGGGCCAAGGAAGAAGGGATTCGATGGGTATTTCATACTCCCTGTTATCCCCAGGCTAATGGCATTGTTGAACGCACCAATAGATTGGTTAAGCGTTTTGCAAAAAGTCATGAACCTGGTTGGCATTTGCGATTGGATGATGCCATCTATCAACTAAATAACAAATGGAGTGGAGACGGCTGTCCTAAAATGAAAGCTTTCTGTGTACCTGCCAATATTATCTCGCCAAAGGCTGCCAATGAACCGGGAAAATACCCCGGAAGATTTCACCCTGGACTACCTGTGCTAGTGAAAATGCCTCAAAATGGGACGGTGCCAATGGTGCTAGCTACTCCCAAAAATCCCTATGCATGGGAAGCCAAGGATTGTTCAGGGAAGATACACCGGATCAGCACCCGGTGGACCGCACCTTCTTTTTAACCCCGTCGGTCGAATAAGACCGAGCAGATTTTCTTTTCCTTTATGTCTTACAGGAACCTTGGATGAGCTGTACAGACGGATTGGCCTACGCTACCTTTGAATGTCTCCAGGGAATCCTGACATTGAACCTGGCAATAATACTACTTTTATGATGTATGGCTATTTGGAGGCCCAAATTCTAAAATGACGAATTGGCAGATGGAATTGATGCTATTCAGTTTCACCTTTTTATTCCCTGTTGTTTGTAGTCAAAGAGACCCAGAGTGGCCATGGTCTCAAGCCTTTCTCGTCTATAATACAAGACTACAGGGAGACCTCATGCTAACGCACCCTTTCCCAATATAGTCAAGCACAGTCTCTGGGGTTTCATCGGGATGTGTCTCAAAGTGACAAGCATTCTGGTTGGTGTCAAGACAAAGGTCTTGTGCTTTGAGAGTATTACTCTCACAAATGAATCCTTGTTGGTCTCGTGAAACGCATGCGTCAACATCAGCAGTTTGCCATTTAGTCTCATTTTGTCGTGCCCAACCTCTGTGCTGTGTTGGATAGAGTAGAGCTCCTTGGTGATTCAACCCCAGTGCGATGATTGGGTATATGGTGGATACTGAGGCATTGCGTATCGTTAAGACAAAAGCTGTGGCTTTGCTCTCAGTGGGATCGTAGGTGAAATTAACCAGATACCACCAGGATTGAAATTTTCTCTCAAACTCAATTGCGTTATCCCATATTACTTTTCGAATTTCGGTGGGCAAGGTGCCTTCTTCACCTTCCCTTATGATTTATGAGTTTTTGCAAAACGCTTAACCAATCCGTTGGTGCATTCAACAATGCCATTAGCCTGAGGATAATAGGGAGTATGAAATACCCATCGAATCCCTTCTTCTTTGGCCCAATCTTGTACCACTGTAGCGGTAAAGTGTGAACCGTTATCACTTTGGATTTCCTCGGGAAGGGGAAGTGTGCTGAGCCACCCTTTTAGGCCTTTCACTGTGTTGTCCCCAGCAGCTGATTTGAAGCCAGTGGCCATACTGAGGCTGGAGATAATCTCCACTCCGACTAGGACATATCTTTTCCCACCTGATGATCTCAAGGGCCCAATATAATCAATCTGCCATGAATGCCACAACATTTTCTTGTCCCGCATGTGTAAGGGAGGCGCCTTACTCGGATGATCTTTGCTGAGTCGTAGGCGACATTGTGACCAGGCAGTTACTACTTGTTCGCACAGCTTAACCGACACAGGCCACCCCCGGGCTAGACCTTCCTGATACAGATCAGCACGGCCTGTATGGCCAGGCTTAATATGTAACCATTCCCGACCATCATCTACAGTGTCAATTTGTTGTAGCCGCGTGAGGCTATCTACCTGTTGGTTGAACTGAGCAGTGATCGAGTTTGAACGATCGTGGCCTTTTACCCAAGCAATGTGCAATGGTCTCTGTCCTCCTATTTCCAACAGTTGCTTCCAACTGTCTGTCTCCCAGATCGGGACTCTATTCACCTGCCAATCATTGGCTGCCCAGTGTCCTAGCCATTCAGTGGCTCCTTTAAAAACAGCATATGAGTCAGTGTAAATGTAAGTAGCTCCATGTTGTGCAGCTAGTAGGACGGCTCTGAGTTCCCCTACTTGTGCCCTACCTTCTCCTGTTTCAATTGCTCTTTCCCCCGTTGCTACTTCCAGTGCTACGGCCTTGTATTTCCACTTGCTGTTCTCACGGTGAGATGACACACCAGTAAACCACACTCCTGTAAGATCACTGCCTGCTTTCAGAGGAGGTGCTTCTTGGATTGGAGATGGTCTGTTTGGTGGGGATTGGAACAATAGGGCACCATCTCTATCCTTCTGGAGCATGGATACTTTGATACTACCTTCAGAGATTGGCATGATATCATTAATGCCTTCTAAATAAGCATGCCACTTTCGAACTGTGGGTTTCTGGGCAATGCCAGCTGGTGGTGGTGTCCCTTTAAGGACCACATCTGGGAGGCGAAAAGGGCCCCGAACAATCACGCTCTGTTCTCTCCTTATCTGCTCTGCTCGTTGCAATGCTCGCACCAGGGACAGTAAACCCTTCTCCAGGTCTGAATAGCTGCTCTCAGTATCATTAAAGGCGTGAGAGCTAAATTCTAATGGTCTCTCCGGTCCTGCTGGTCCCTTCTGGCATAAATTACAATGGGAACCATGTTCACTGAGCCCCCATTCTACATGGACAGGGTCAGTTGGATGTATGGGGCCAAGTTGTTGGAATAACCTTAGCTCTTTTATTAGCAATTCTAGTGCATTAGTGTGTTGTTCAGTCGACTCCCAGGATTTACCTTTTTTGAGCAAACAATAAAGGGGGCGAGCAATGATGGAAAAGCCAGGGATGTGTTTACGCTAATAACTTAAAGTTCCCAGGACTTGCTGTAACTCCTTCGTGCTGGAAGGATTCTGTCCATGTTCTATTTTTTCAGGGTATCCTGAGGGACAGAAGCAGCTCCCTTAATCCACCAGACCCCCAGGAATTTAACTTCCTGTGCGGGTCCCTGACACTTTGAGTCGGGAATTTCCAATCCCAAATCTGATAATGTTTTTCGGATGTTTTCCATCATGTCTTGTACACTTTCTTGGTTCTCTCCCCTATTAAGATGTCATCAATAATATATTGGTATACTGTACATCCCTGTGAAACAGGAATCTCTGATAGCACTTTAGCCAAAGCATTATGGGCAATAGTGGGGGAATGTTTGTATCCTTGTGGAAAGCGGTTAAAGGTATATTGGACTCCTTTCCATGTGAATGCAAACTGCGCTTTGTCCTGCTCAAGGAGGAGAATCATAAAAAAATATGTCTTTAAAATCTAAGGCAACCCTGCAAGGATGGGCAGCTCCTTTTATCATTGTCACAATTTCCGCGATATTCGGAACAGCAGCGGTCAGAGGTGCAGTGTTGGCGTTTAATTTTCCGTAATCTACTGTGAAACGCCATTGCCTTTTTGGTTTCTTTACTGGCCACACCGGTGAAAAATAAGGCGAGTGAATCCTCTTAATGATGTCCCTTTTTTTCTAAATTTGATACCAATCTGTCTGCTCCTGCAACAGCAGTTGCAGGCAGTGGATACTACAGGACACCAGAGATTTTAGAGGGAAGGAAAAGTATGGAAGTTTCCAATAGACTCAATTTCACTGTGTCTATTACTTTTTCAAATCCTGCAAAACTTCACACTGTGGAGACATCATTAAGAAAAGTCATTAAGAAACCCTCGGACGGCAGGCTTTCGTGACGCCTTCAGCCTCAAAATCACCCTTTCCCACGTGGCGCCGCGCCAGGCACAAAAATGGCCATACGACTGGAGATGGGTCCCCTGCCAAAAGAGCCAGCAGGTAAAACTATGCCTTGTTCTAAAGCTCTTTGGGAACCGCTTGCGTAGCCCCACAGACCTGGGGGCTGCGGGCTTTCCTGCTGCCTTCAGCCTCGACAACACCCTTTCCCACTTGGCGCCGCATCAGGCACAAAAATGGCCTATGGCTGGAGATGGGTCCCCCGCCCAAAGAGCCAGCAGGGAAAACTATGCCTTGTTCTAAAGCTCTTTGGAAACCGCTTGCGTAGCTGCACAGACCTGGGGGCTGCAGGCTTTCCTGCTGCCTTCAGCCTCGACACCACCCTTTCACACTTGGCGTCGCGCCAGGCACGAAAATGGCCTATGGCTGGAGATGGGTCCCATGCCCAAAGAGCCAGCAGGGAAAACTATGCCTTGTTCTAAAGCTCTTTGGGAACCGCTTGCTTGGCCCCACAGACCTGGGGGCTGCAGGCTTTCCTGCTGCCTTCAGCCTCAAAACCACCCTTTCCCACGACGCACCGCGCCAGGCACAAAAATGGCCATACGGCTGGAGATGGGTCCCCCGCCCAAAGAGCCAGCAGGGAAAACTATGCCTTGTTCTAAAGCTCTTTGGGAACTGCTTGCGTAGCCCCACAGACCTGGGGGCTGCAGGCTTTCCTGCTGCCTTCAGCCTCAAAGCCACCCTTTCCCACTTGGCGCTGCATCAGGCACAAAAATGGCAAATGGCTGGAGATGGGTCCCACGCCCAAAGACCCAGCAAGGAAAACTATGCCTTGTTCTAAAGATCTTTGGGAACCTCTTGCATAGCCCCACAGACCTGGGGGCTGCAGGCTTTGCTGCTGACTTCAGCCTCGACACCACCCTTTCCCACTTGGCGCCGCGCCAGGCACAAAAACGGCCTATGGCTGGAGATGGGTCCCCCGCCCAAAGAGCCAGCAGGGAAAACTATGCCTTGTTCTAAAGCTCTTTGGGAACCGCTTGCGTAGCCCCACAGACCTGGGGGCTGCAGGCTTTCCTGCTGTCTTCAGCCTCAAAGCCACCCTTTCCCACTTGGCGCCGCATCAGGCACAAAAATGGCCTATGGCTGGAGATGGGTCCCATGCTCAAAGAGCCAGCAGGGAAAACTATGCCTTGTTCTAAAGCTCTTTGGGAACCGCTTGCGTAGCCCCACAGACCTGGGGGCTGCGGGCTTTCCTGCTGCATTCAGCCTCCACACCACCCTTTCCCACTTGGCGCCGCGCCAGGCACAAAAATGGCCTATGGCTGGAGATGGGTCCCCCGCCCAAAGAGACAGCAGGGAAAATTATGCCTTGTTCTAAAGCTCTTTGGGAACTGCTTGCGTAGCCCCACAGACCTGGGGGCTGCGGGCTTTCCTGCTGCCTTCAGCCTCAAAACCACCCTTTCCCACTACGCACCGCGCTAGGCATAGAAATAGCCATACGACTGGAGATGGGTCCCCCGCCCAAAGAGCCAGCAGGGAAAACTATGCCTTGTTCTAAAGCTCTTTGGGAACCGCTTGCATAGCCCCACAGACCTGGGGGCTGCAGGCTTTCCTGCTGCCTTCAGCCTCAAAGCCACCCTTTCCCACTTGGCGCCGCGCCAGGCACAAAAATGGCCATACGGCTGGAAATGGGTCCCCCGTCCAAAGAGCCAGCAGGGAAAACTATGCCTTCTTCTAAAGCTCTTTGGGAACCGCTTGCGTAGCCGCACAGACCTGGGGGCTGCGGGCTTTCCTGCTGCCTTCAGCGTCAAAACCACCCTTTCCCACTTGGCGCCCTATCAGGCACAAAAATGGCCTATGGCTGGAGATGGGTCCCATGCCCAAAGAGCCATCAGGGAAAATTATGCCTTGTTCTAAAGCTCTTTGGGAACCGCTTGCTTGGCCCCACAGACCTGGGGGCTGCAGGCTTTCCTGCTGCCTTCAGCCTCAAAACCACCCTTTCCCACGACGCACCGCGCCAGGCACAAAAATGGCCATACGGCTGGAGATGGGTCCCCCGCCCAAAGAGCCAGCAGGGAAAACTATGCCTTGTTCTAAAGCTCTTTGGGAACCGCTTGCGTAGCCCCACAGACCTGGGGGCTGCAGGCTTTCCTGCTGCCTTCAGCCTCGACACCACCCTTTCCCACTTGGCGCTTCGCCAGGCATAAAAATGGCCTATGGCTAGAGGTGGGTCTCCAGCCCAAGGAGCCAGCAGGGAAAACTATGCCTTGTTCTAAAGCTCTTTGGGAACCGCTTCCATAGCCCCACAGACCTGGGGGCTGCAGGCTTTCCTGCTGCCTTCAGCCTCAAAGCCACCCTTTCCCACTTGGCGCTGCATCAGGCACAAAAATGGCAAATGGCTGGAGATGGGTCCCACGCCCAAAGACCCAGCAAGGAAAACTATGCCTTGTTCTAAAGATCTTTGGCAACCTCTTGCATAGCCCCACAGACCTGGGGGCTGCAGGCTTTGCTGCTGACTTCAGCCTCGACAGCACCCTTTCCCACTTGGCGCCGCGCCAGGCACAAAAACGGCCTATGGCTGGAGATGGGTCCCCCGCCCAAAGAGCCAGCAGGGAAAACTATGCCTTGTTCTAAAGCTCTTTGGAAACCGCTTGCGTAGCTGCACAGACCTGGGGGCTGCAGGCTTTCCTGCTGCCTTCAGCCTCGACAGCACCCTTTCCCACTTGGCGTCGCGCCAGGCACAAAAATGGCCTATGGCTGGAGATGGGTCCCATGCCCTAAGAGCCAGCTGGGAAAACTATGACTTGTTCTAAAGCTCTTTGGGAACCGCTTGCGTAGCCCCACAGACCTTGGGGCTGCAGGCTTTGCTCCTGCCTTCACCCTCAAAGCCACCCTTTCCCACCTGGCGCCGCGCCAGGCACAAAAATGGCCATACGGCTGGAGATGGGTCCCCCGCCCAAAGAGCCAGCAGGGAAAACTATGCCTTGTTCTAAAGCTCTTTGGGAACCACTTGCGTAGCCCCACAGACCTGGGGGCTGCGGGCTTTCCTGCTGCCTTCAGCCTCGAAGCCACCCTTTCCCACTACGCACCGCGCCAGGCACAAAAATGGCCATACGGCTGGAGATGGGTCCCCCGCCCAAAGAGACAGCAGGGAAAACTATGCCTTGTTCTAAAGCTCTTTGGGAACCGCTTGCGTAGCCCCACAGACCTGGGGGCTGCAGGCTTTCCTGCTGTCTTCAGCCTCAAAGCCACCCTTTCCCACTTGGCGCCGCATCAGGCACAAAAATGGCCTATGGCTGGAGATGGGTCCCACGCTCAAAGAGCCAGCAGGGAAAACTATGCCTTGTTCTAAAGCTCTTTGGGAACCGCTTGCGTAGCCCCACAGACCTGGGGGCTGCGGGCTTTCCTGCTGCATTCAGCCTCCACACCACCCTTTCCCACTTGGCGCCGCGCCAGGCACAAAAATGGCCTATGGCTGGAGATGGGTCCCCCGCCCAAAGAGACAGCAGGGAAAATTATGCCTTGTTCTAAAGCTCTTTGGGAACTGCTTGCGTAGTCCCACAGACCTGGGGGCTGCGGGCTTTCCTGCTGCCTTCAGCCTCAAAACCACCCTTTCCCACTACGCACCGCGCTAGGCATAGAAATAGCCATACGACTGGAGATGGGTCCCCCGCCCAAAGAGCCAGCAGGGAAAACTATGCCTTGTTCTAAAGCTCTTTGGGAACCGCTTGCATAGCCCCACAGACCTGGGGGCTGCAGGCTTTGCTGCTGCCTTCAGCCTCGACAGCACCCTTTCCCACTTGGCGCCGCACCAGGCACAAAAACGGCCTATGGCTGGAGATGGGTCCCCCGCCCAGAGAGCCAGCAGGGAAAATTATGCCTTGTTCTAAAGCTCTTTGGGAACTGCTTGCGTAGCCCCAGAGACCTGGGGGCTGCAGGCTTTCCTGCTGCCTTCAGCCTCAAAGCCACCCTTTCCCACTTGGCGCCGCGCCAGGCACAAAAATGGCCATACGGCTGGAAATGGGTCCCCCGTCCAAAGAGCCAGCAGGGAAAACTATGCCTTCTTCTAAAGCTCTTTGGGAACCGCTTGCGTAGCCGCACAGACCTGGGGGCTGCGGGCTTTCCTGCTGCCTTCAGCGTCAAAACCACCCTTTCCCACTTGGCGCCCTATCAGGCACAAAAATGGCCTATGGCTGGAGATGGGTCCCATGCCCAAAGAGCCATCAGGGAAAATTATGCCTTGTTCTAAAGCTCTTTGGGAACCGCTTGCTTGGCCCCACAGACCTGGGGGCTGCAGGCTTTCCTGCTGCCTTCAGCCTCAAAACCACCCTTTCCCACGACGCACCGCGCCAGGCACAAAAATGGCCATACGGCTGGAGATGGGTCCCCCGCCCAAAGAGCCAGCAGGGAAAACTATGCCTTGTTCTAAAGCTCTTTGGGAACCGCTTGCGTAGCCCCACAGACCTGGGGGCTGCAGGCTTTCCTGCTGCCTTCAGCCTCGACACCACCCTTTCCCACTTGGCGCTTCGCCAGGCATAAA
This sequence comes from Rissa tridactyla, assembly GCF_028500815.1. Lineage (NCBI taxonomy): Eukaryota > Metazoa > Chordata > Aves > Charadriiformes > Laridae > Rissa > Rissa tridactyla. The sequence goes on from NW_026529356.1 coordinate 369,893, forward strand.
AATGGCCTATGGCTAGAGGTGGGTCTCCAGCCCAAGGAGCCAGCAGGGAAAACTATGCCTTGTTCTAAAGCTCTTTGGGAACCGCTTCCATAGCCCCACAGACCTGGGGGCTGCAGGCTTTCCTGCTGCCTTCAGCCTCAAAGCCACCCTTTCCCACTTGGCGCTGCATCAGGCACAAAAATGGCAAATGGCTGGAGATGGGTCCCACGCCCAAAGACCCAGCAAGGAAAACTATGCCTTGTTCTAAAGATCTTTGGCAACCTCTTGCATAGCCCCACAGACCTGGGGGCTGCAGGCTTTGCTGCTGACTTCAGCCTCGACAGCACCCTTTCCCACTTGGCGCCGCGCCAGGCACAAAAACGGCCTATGGCTGGAGATGGGTCCCCCGCCCAAAGAGCCAGCAGGGAAAACTATGCCTTGTTCTAAAGCTCTTTGGAAACCGCTTGCGTAGCTGCACAGACCTGGGGGCTGCAGGCTTTCCTGCTGCCTTCAGCCTCGACAGCACCCTTTCCCACTTGGCGTCGCGCCAGGCACAAAAATGGCCTATGGCTGGAGATGGGTCCCATGCCCTAAGAGCCAGCTGGGAAAACTATGACTTGTTCTAAAGCTCTTTGGGAACCGCTTGCGTAGCCCCACAGACCTTGGGGCTGCAGGCTTTGCTCCTGCCTTCACCCTCAAAGCCACCCTTTCCCACCTGGCGCCGCGCCAGGCACAAAAATGGCCATACGGCTGGAGATGGGTCCCCCGCCCAAAGAGCCAGCAGGGAAAACTATGCCTTGTTCTAAAGCTCTTTGGGAACCACTTGCGTAGCCCCACAGACCTGGGGGCTGCGGGCTTTCCTGCTGCCTTCAGCCTCGAAGCCACCCTTTCCCACTACGCACCGCGCCAGGCACAAAAATGGCCATACGGCTGGAGATGGGTCCCCCGCCCAAAGAGACAGCAGGGAAAACTATGCCTTGTTCTAAAGCTCTTTGGGAACCGCTTGCGTAGCCCCACAGACCTGGGGGCTGCAGGCTTTCCTGCTGTCTTCAGCCTCAAAGCCACCCTTTCCCACTTGGCGCCGCATCAGGCACAAAAATGGCCTATGGCTGGAGATGGGTCCCACGCTCAAAGAGCCAGCAGGGAAAACTATGCCTTGTTCTAAAGCTCTTTGGGAACCGCTTGCGTAGCCCCACAGACCTGGGGGCTGCGGGCTTTCCTGCTGCATTCAGCCTCCACACCACCCTTTCCCACTTGGCGCCGCGCCAGGCACAAAAATGGCCTATGGCTGGAGATGGGTCCCCCGCCCAAAGAGACAGCAGGGAAAATTATGCCTTGTTCTAAAGCTCTTTGGGAACTGCTTGCGTAGTCCCACAGACCTGGGGGCTGCGGGCTTTCCTGCTGCCTTCAGCCTCAAAACCACCCTTTCCCACTACGCACCGCGCTAGGCATAGAAATAGCCATACGACTGGAGATGGGTCCCCCGCCCAAAGAGCCAGCAGGGAAAACTATGCCTTGTTCTAAAGCTCTTTGGGAACCGCTTGCATAGCCCCACAGACCTGGGGGCTGCAGGCTTTGCTGCTGCCTTCAGCCTCGACAGCACCCTTTCCCACTTGGCGCCGCGCCAGGCACAAAAACGGCCTATGGCTGGAGATGGGTCCCCCGCCCAGAGAGCCAGCAGGGAAAATTATGCCTTGTTCTAAAGCTCTTTGGGAACTGCTTGCGTAGCCCCAGAGACCTGGGGGCTGCAGGCTTTCCTGCTGCCTTCAGCCTCAAAGCCACCCTTTCCCACTTGGCGCCGCGCCAGGCACAAAAATGGCCATACGGCTGGAAATGGGTCCCCCGTCCAAAGAGCCAGCAGGGAAAACTATGCCTTCTTCTAAAGCTCTTTGGGAACCGCTTGCGTAGCCGCACAGACCTGGGGGCTGCGGGCTTTCCTGCTGCCTTCAGCGTCAAAACCACCCTTTCCCACTTGGCGCCCTATCAGGCACAAAAATGGCCTATGGCTGGAGATGGGTCCCATGCCCAAAGAGCCATCAGGGAAAATTATGCCTTGTTCTAAAGCTCTTTGGGAACCGCTTGCTTGGCCCCACAGACCTGGGGGCTGCAGGCTTTCCTGCTGCCTTCAGCCTCAAAACCACCCTTTCCCACGACGCACCGCGCCAGGCACAAAAATGGCCATACGGCTGGAGATGGGTCCCCCGCCCAAAGAGCCAGCAGGGAAAACTATGCCTTGTTCTAAAGCTCTTTGGGAACCGCTTGCGTAGCCCCACAGACCTGGGGGCTGCAGGCTTTCCTGCTGCCTTCAGCCTCGACACCACCCTTTCCCACTTGGCGCTTCGCCAGGCATAAAAATGGCCTATGGCTAGAGTGGGTCTCCAGCCCAAGGAGCCAGCAGGGAAAACTATGCCTTGTTCTAAAGCTCTTTGGGAACCGCTTCCATAGCCCCACAGACCTGGGGGCTGCAGGCTTTCCTGCTGCCTTCAGCCTCAAAGCCACCCTTTCCCACTTGGCGCTGCATCAGGCACAAAAATGGCAAATGGCTGGAGATGGGTCCCACGCCCAAAGACCCAGCAAGGAAAACTATGCCTTGTTCTAAAGATCTTTGGCAACCTCTTGCATAGCCCCACAGACCTGGGGGCTGCAGGCTTTGCTGCTGACTTCAGCCTCGACAGCACCCTTTCCCACTTGGCGCCGCGCCAGGCACAAAAACGGCCTATGGCTGGAGATGGGTCCCCCGCCCAAAGAGCCAGCAGGGAAAACTATGCCTTGTTCTAAAGCTCCTTGGAAACCGCTTGCGTAGCCCCACAGACCTGGGGGCTGCAGGCTTTCCTGCTGCCTTCAGCCTCGACAGCACCCTTTCCCACTTGGCGTCGCGCCAGGCACAAAAATGGCCTATGGCTGGAGATGGGTCCCATGCCCTAAGAGCCAGCTGGGAAAACTATGACTTGTTCTAAAGCTCTTTGGGAACCGCTTGCGTAGCCCCACAGACCTTGGGGCTGCAGGCTTTGCTCCTGCCTTCACCCTCAAAGCCACCCTTTCCCACCTGGCGCCGCGCCAGGCACAAAAATGGCCATACGGCTGGAGATGGGTCCCCCGCCCAAAGAGCCAGCAGGGAAAACTATGCCTTGTTCTAAAGCTCTTTGGGAACCACTTGCGTAGCCCCACAGACCTGGGGGCTGCGGGCTTTGCTGCTGCCTTCAGCCTCGAAGCCACCCTTTCCCACTACGCACCGCGCCAGGCACAAAAATGGCCATACGGCTGGAGATGGGTCCCCCGCCCAAAGAGACAGCAGGGAAAACTATGCCTTGTTCTAAAGCTCTTTGGGAACCGCTTGCGTAGCCCCACAGACCTGGGGGCTGCAGGCTTTCCTGCTGTCTTCAGCCTCAAAGCCACCCTTTCCCACTTGGCGCCGCATCAGGCACAAAAATGGCCTATGGCTGGAGATGGGTCCCACGCTCAAAGAGCCAGCAGGGAAAACTATGCCTTGTTCTAAAGCTCTTTGGGAACCGCTTGCGTAGCCCCACAGACCTGGGGGCTGCGGGCTTTCCTGCTGCATTCAGCCTCCACACCACCCTTTCCCACTTGGCGCCGCGCCAGGCACAAAAATGGCCTATGGCTGGAGATGGGTCCCCCGCCCAAAGAGACAGCAGGGAAAATTATGCCTTGTTCTAAAGCTCTTTGGGAACTGCTTGCGTAGTCCCACAGACCTGGGGGCTGCGGGCTTTCCTGCTGCCTTCAGCCTCGACACCACCCTTTCCCACTACGCACCGCGCTAGGCATAGAAATAGCCATACGACTGGAGATGGGTCCCCCGCCCAAAGAGCCAGCAGGGAAAACTATGCCTTGTTCTAAAGCTCTTTGGGAACCGCTTGCATAGCCCCACAGACCTGGGGGCTGCAGGCTTTGCTGCTGCCTTCAGCCTCGACAGCACCCTTTCCCACTTGGCGCCGCGCCAGGCACAAAAACGGCCTATGGCTGGAGATGGGTCCCCCGCCCAGAGAGCCAGCAGGGAAAATTATGCCTTGTTCTAAAGCTCTTTGGGAACTGCTTGCGTAGCCCCAGAGACCTGGGGGCTGCAGGCTTTCCTGCTGCCTTCAGCCTCAAAGCCACCCTTTCCCACTTGGCGCCGCGCCAGGCACAAAAATGGCCATACGGCTGGAAATGGGTCCCCCGTCCAAAGAGCCAGCAGGGAAAACTATGCCTTCTTCTAAAGCTCTTTGGGAACCGCTTGCGTAGCCCCACAGACCTGGGGGCTGCAGGCTTTCCTGCTGCCTTCAGCCTCAAAGCCACCCTTTCCCACTTGGCGCCCTATCAGGCACAAAAATGGCCTATGGCTGGAGATGGGTCCCATGGCCAAAGAGCCATCAGGGAAAACTATGCCTTGTTCTAAAGCTCTTTGGGAACCGCTTGCTTGGCCCCACAGACCTGGGGGCTGCAGGCTTTCCTGCTGCCTTCAGCCTCAAAACCACCCTTTCCCACTATGCACCGCGCCAGGCACAAAAATGGCCATACGGCTGGAGATGGGTCCCCCGCCCAAAGAGCTAGCAGGGAAAACTATGCCTTGTTCTAAAGCTCTTTGGGAACCGCTTGCGTAGCCCCACAGACCTGGGGGCTGTGGGCTTTCCTGCTGCCTTCAGCCTCGACACCACCCTTTCCCACTTGGCGCCGCGCCAAGCACAAAAATGGCCATACGGCTGGAGATGGGTTCCCCGCCCAAAGAGCCAGCAGGGAAAACTATGCCTTTTTCTAAAGCTCTTTGGGAACCGCTTGCGTAGCCCCACAGACCTGGGGGCTGCAGGCTTTGCTGCTGCCTTCAGCCTCAAAGCCACCCTTTCCCGCTTCGCGCCGGGCCAGGCACAAAAATGGCCATACGGCTGGAGATGGGTCCCCCGCCCAGAGAGCCAGCAAGGAATATTATGCCTTGTTCTAAAGCTCTTTGGGAACCACTTGCGTAGCCGCACAGACTTGGCACTGCGGGCTTTGCTGCTGCCTTCAGCCTCGACACCACCCTTTCCCACTTGTCACCGCGCCAGGCACAAAAACAGCCTATGGCTGCAGATGGGTGCCCCGCCCAGAGAGCCAGCAGGGAAAACTATGCCTTGTTCTAAAGCTCTTTGGGAACCGCTTGCGTAGCCCCACAGACCTGGGGGCTGCAGGCTTTCCTGCTGCCTTCAGCCTCGACAGCACCCTTTCCCACTTGGCGTCGCGCCAGGCAGAAAAATGGCCTATGGGTGGAGATGGGTCCCATGCCCAAAGAGCCACCAGGGAAAACTATGCCTTGTTCTAAAGCTCTTTGGGAACCGCTTGCATAGCCCCACAGACCTGGGGGCTGTGGGCTTTCCTGCTGCCTTCAGCCTCGACACCACCCTTTCCCACTTGGCGCCGTGCCAGGCACAAAAATGGCCATACGTCTGGAGATGGGTCCCCCGCAAAAGAGCCAGCAGGGAAAACTATGCCTTGTTCTAAAGCTCTTTGGGAACCGCTTGCGTAGCCCCACAGACCTGGGGGCTGTGGGCTTTGCTGCTGCCTTCAGCCTCAAAGCCACCCTTTCCCGCTTCGCGCCGGGCCAGGCACAAAAATGGCCTATGGCTGGAGATGGGTCCCATGCCCAAAGACCCAGCAAGGAAAACTATGCATTGTTCTAAAGCTGTTTGGGAACCGCTTGCGTAGCCCCACAGACCTGGGGGCTGCAGGCTTTGCTGCTGCCTTCAGCCTCAAAGCCACCCTTTCCCACTTGGCGTCGCGCTAGGCACAAATTGGCCATACGGCTGGAGATGGGTCCCCCGCCCAAAGAGCCAGCAGGGAAAACTATGCCTTGTTCTAAAGCTCTTTGGGAACCACTTGCGTAGCCCCACAGACCTGGGGGCTGCAGGCTTTCCTGCTGCCTTCAGACTCGACACCACCCTTTCCCACTTGGCGCCGCGCCAGGCACAAAAATGGCCATACGGCTGTAGATGGGTCCCCCGCCCAAAGAGCCAGCAGGGAAAACTATGCCTTGTTCTAAAGCTCTTTGGGAACCGCTTGCGTAGCCCCACAGACCTGGGGGCTGCAGGCTTTCCTGCTGCCTTCAGACTCGACACCACCCTTTCCCACTTGGCACCGCGCCAGGCACAAAAATGGCCTATGGCTGGAGATGGGTCCCATGCCCAAAGAGCCAGCAGGGAAAACTATGCCTTGTTCTGAAGCTCTTTGGGAACCGCTTGCGTAGCCACACAGACCTTAGGGCTGCAGGCTTTGCTCCTGCCTTCAGCCTCAAAGCCACCCTTTCCCACTTGGCACCGGGCCAGGCACAAAAATGGCCATACGGCTGGAGATGGGTCCCCCGCCCAAAGAGCCAGCAGGGAAAACTATGCCTTGTTCTGAAGCTCTTTGGGAACCGCTTGCGTAGCCCTACAGACCTGGGGGCTGCGGGCTTTGCTGCTGCCTTCAGCCTCGACACCACCCTTTCCCACTTGGCGCCGTGCCAGGCACAAAAATGGCCATACGGCTGGAGATGGGTCCCCCGCCCAAAGAGCCAGCAGGGAAAACTATGCCTTGTTCTAAAGCTCTTTGGGAACCGCTTGCGTAGCCCCACAGACCTGGGGGCTGCGGGCTTTCCTGCTGCCTTCAGCCTCGACACCACCCTTTCCCACTTGGCGCCGCGCTAGGCACAAAAATGGCCATACGGCTGGAGATGGGTCCCCCGCCCAAAGAGCCAGCAGGGAAAACTATGCCTTGTTCTAAAGCTCTTTGGGAACCGCTTGCGTAGCCCCACAGACCTGGGGGCTGCAGGCTTTCCTGCTGCCTTCAGCCTCAAAGCCACCCTTTCGCACTTGGCGCCGCGCCAGGCACAAAAATGGCCTATGGCTGGAGATGGGTCCCATGCCCAAAGAGCCAGCAGGGAAAACTATGCCTTGTTCTAAAGCTCTTTGGCAACCTCTTGCATAGCCCCACAGACCTGGGGGCTGCAGGCTTTCCTGCTGCCTTCAGCCTCGACACCACCCTTTCCCACTTGGCGCCCTATCAGGCACAAAAACAGCCTATGGCTGCAGATGGATCCCCCGCCCAAAGAGCCACCAGGGAAAACTATGCCTTGTTCTAAAGCTCTTTGGGAACCGCTTGCGTAGCCCCACAGACCTGGGGGCTGCAGGCTTTGCTGCTGCCTTCAGCCTCAAAGCCACCCTTTCCCACTTGGCGTCGCGCCAGGAAAAAAAAAATGGCCTATGGCTGGAGATGGGTCCCCCGACCAAAGAACAAGCAGGGAAAACTATGCCTTGTTCTAAAGCTCTTTGGGAACCGCTTGCGTAGCCGCACACACCTGGGGGCTGTGGGCTTTCCTTCTGCCTTCATGTTCGACAACACCCTTCCCACTTGGCGCCGCGCCAGGCACAAAAATGGCCATACGGCTGGAGATGGGTCCCCCGCCCAAAGAGCCAGCAGGGAAAACTATGCCTTGTTCTAAAGCTCTTTGGGAACCGCTTGCGTAGCCCCACAGACCTGGGGGCTGCAGGCTTTCCTGCTGCCTTCAGGCTCGACACCACCCTTTCCCACTTGGCGCCGCGCCAGGCACAAAAATGGCCTATGGCTGGAGATGGGTCCCCCGCCCAAAGAACAAGCAGCGGAAACTATGCCTTGTTCTAAAGCTCTTTGGGAACCGCTTGCATAGCCTAAGAGACTTGGGGGCTGCAGACTTTCCTGCTGCCTTCAGCCTCAAAGCCACCCTTTCCCATTTGGCGCCGCGCTAGGCACAAAAATGGCAATACGGCTGGAGATGGGTTCCATGCCCAAAGAGCGAGCAGGGAAAACTATGCCTTGTTCTAAAGCTCTTTGGGAACCGCTTGCGTAGCCCCACAGACCTGGGGGCTTCGGGCTTTGCTGCTGCCTTCAGCCTCGACACCACCCTTTCCCACTTGGCGCCGGGCCAGGCACAAAAATGGCCTATGGCTGGAGATGGGTCCCATGCCCAAAGAGCCAGCAAGGAAAACTATGCCTTGTTCTAAAGCTCTTTGGGAACCGCTTGCGTAGCCCCACAGACCTGGGGGCTGCGGGCTTTCCTGCTGCCTTCAGCCTCAAAGCCACCCTTTCCCACTTGGCGCCCTATGAGGCACAAAAATGGCCTATGGCTGGAGATGGGTCCCATGCCCAAAGAGCCATCAGGGAAAACTATGCCTTGTTCTAAAGCTCTTTGGGAACCGCTTGCTTGGCCCCACAGACCTGGGGGCTGCAGGCTTTCCTGCTGCCTTCAGCCTCAAAACCACCCTTTCCCACGACGCACCGCGCCAGGCACAAAAATGGCCATACGGCTGGAGATGGGTCCCCCGCCCAAAGAGCCAGCAGGGAAAACTATGCCTTGTTCTAAAGCTCTTTGGGAACCGCTTGCGTAGCCCCACAGACCTGGGGGCTGCGGGCTCTCCTGCTGCCTTCAGCCTCAAAGCCACCCTTTCCCGCTTGGCGCCGGGCCAGGCACAAAAATGGCCATACGGCTGGAGATGGCTCCCCCGCCCAAAGAGCCAGCAGGGAAAACTATGCCTTGTTCTAAAGCTCTTTGGGAACCGCTTGCGTAGCCCCACAGACCTGGGGGCTGCAGGCTTTCCTGCTGCCTTCAGCCTCGACACAACCCTTTCCCACTTGGCGCTTCGCCAGGCATAAAAATGGCCATATGGCTGCATATGGGTCCCCCGCCCAAAGAGCCAGCAGGGAAAACTATGCCTTGTTCTAAAGCTCTTTGGGAACCGCTTGCTTGGCCCCACAGACGTGGGGGCTGCGGGCTTTCCTGCTGCCTTCAGCCTCAAAGACACCCTTTCCCACTTCGCAATGCGCCAGGCACAAAAATGGCCTATGGCTGGAGATGGGTCCCATGCCCAAGGAGCCAGCAGGGAAAACTATGCCTTGTTCTAAAGCTCTTTGGGAACCGCTTCCATAGCCCCACAGACCTGGGGGCTGCATGCTTTCCTGCTGCCTTCAGCCTCAAAGCCACCCTTTCCCACTTGGCGCTGCATCAGGCACAAAAATGGCCTATGGCTGGAGATGGGTCCCATGCCCAAACACCCAGCAAGGAAAACTATGCCTTGTTCTAAAGATCTTAGGCAACCTCTTGCATAGCCCCACAGACCTGGGGGCTGCAGGCTTTGCTGCTGACTTCAGCCTCGACAGCACCCTTTCCCACTTGGCGCCGCGCCAGGCACAAAAACGGCCTATGGCTGGAGATGGGTCCCCCGCCCAAAGAGCCAGCAGGGAAAACTATGCCTTGTTCTAAAGCTCTTTGGGAACCGCTTGCGTAGCCCCACAGACCTGGGGGCTGCAGGCTTTCCTGCTGCCTTCAGCCTCGACAGCACCCTTTCCCACTTGGTGTCGCGCCAGGCACAAAAATGGCCTATGGCTGGAGATGGGTCCCATGCCCTAAGAGCCAGCTGGGAAAACTATGACTTGTTCTAAAGCTCTTTGGGAACCGCTTGCGTAGCCCCACAGACCTTGGGGCTGCAGGCTTTGCTCCTGCCTTCAGCCTCAAAGCCACCCTTTCCCACCTGGCGCCGCGCCAGGCTCAAAAATGGCCATACGGCTGGAGATGGGTCCCCCGCCCAAAGAGCCAGCAGGGAAAACTATGCCTTGTTCTAAAGCTCTTTGGGAACCACTTGCGTAGCCCCACAGACCTGGGGGCTGCGGGCTTTGCTGCTGCCTTCAGCCTCGAATCCACCCTTTCCCTCTTGGTGCCGCGCCAGGCACAAAAATGGCCATACGGCTGGAGATGGGTCCCCCGCCCAAAGAGCCAGCAGGGAAAACTATGCCTTGTTCTAAAGCTCTTTGGAAACCGCTTGCGTAGCCCCACAGACCTGGGGGCTGCGGGCTTTCCTGCTGCCTTCAGCCTCAAAGCCACCCTTTCCCACTTGGCGCTGCATCAGGCACAAAAATGGCCTATGGCTGGAGATGGGTCCCATGCCCTAAGAGCCAGCAAGGAAAACTATGCCTTCTTCTAAAGATCTTTGGCAACCTCTTGCATAGCCCCACAGACCTGGGGGTTGCAGGCTTTGCTGCTGACTTCAGCCTCGACAGCACCCTTTCCCACTTGGCGCCGCGCCAGGCACAAAAACGGCCTATGGCTGGAGATGGGTCCCCCGCCCAAAGAGCCAGCAGGGAAAACTATGCCTTGTTCTAAAGCTCTTTGGGAACCGCTTGCGTAGCCCCACAGACCTGGGGGCTGTGGGCTTTCCTGCTGCATTCAGCCTCCACAGCACCCTTTCCCACTTGGCGCCGCGCCAGGCACAAAAATGGCCTATGGCTGGAGATGGGTCCCCCGCCCAAAGAGACAGCAGGGAAAATTATGCCTTGTTCTAAAGCTCTTTGGGAACTGCTTGCGTAGTCCCACAGACCTGGGGGCTGCGGGCTTTCCTGCTGCCTTCAGCCTCAAAACCACCCTTTCCCACTACGCACCGCGCTAGGCATAGAAATAGCCATACGACTGGAGATGGGTCCCCCGCCCAAAGAGCCAGCAGGGAAAACTATGCCTTGTTCTAAAGCTCTTTGGGAACCGCTTGCATAGCCCCACAGACCTGGGGGCTGCAGGCTTTGCTGCTGCCTTCAGCCTCGACAGCACCCTTTCCCACTTGGCGCCGCGCCAGGCACAAAAACGGCCTATGGCTGGAGATGGGTCCCCCGCCCAGAGAGACAGCAGGGAAAATTATGCCTTGTTCTAAAGCTCTTTGGGAACTGCTTGCGTAGCCCCAGAGACCTGGGGGCTGCAGGCTTTCCTGCTGCCTTCAGCCTCAAAGCCACCCTTTACCACTACGCACCGCGCCAGGCACAAAAATGGCCATACGGCTGGAAATGGGTCCCACGTCCAAAGAGCCAGCAGGGAAAACTATGCCTTCTTCTAAAGCTCTTTGGGAACCGCTTGCGTAGCCCCACAGACTTGGGGGCTGCAGGCTTTCCTGCTGCCTTCAGCCTCAAAGCCACCCTTTCCCACTTGGCGCCCTATCAGGCACAAAAATGGCCTATGGCTGGAGATGGGTCCCATGCCCAAAGAGCCAGCTGGGAAAACTATGCCTTGTTCTAAAGCTCTTTGGGAACCGCTTGCTTGGCCCCACAGACCTGGGGGCTGTGGGCTTTCCTGCTGCCTTCAACCTCGACACCACCCTTTCCCACTTGGCGCCGCGCCAAGCACAAAAATGGCCATACGGCTGGAGATGGGTCCCCCGCCCAAAGAGCCAGCAGGGAAAACTATGCCTTGTTCTAAAGCTCTTTGGGAACCGCTTGCGTAGCCCCACAGACCTGGGGGCTGCGGGCTTTCCTGCTGTCTTCAGCCTCAAAGCCACCCTTTCCCACTTGGCGCCGCGCCAGGCACAAAAATGGCCATACGGCTGGAGATGGGTCCCCCGCCCAAAGAGCCAGCAGGGAAAACTATGCCTTGTTCTAAAGCTCTTTGGGAACCGCTTGCGTAGCCCCACAGACCTGGGGGCTGCTAGCTTTCCTGCTGCCTTCAGCCTCGACACCACCCTTTCCCACTTGGCGCCGCGCCAGGCAAAAAAATGGCCATACGGCTGGAGATGGGTCCCCCGCCCAGAGAGCCAGCAAGGAAAATTATGCCTTGTTCTAAAGCTCTTTGGGAACCGCTTGCGTAGCCGCACAGACCTGGGGGCTGCGGGCTTTCCTGCTGCCTTCAGCCTCAAAGCCACCCTTTCCCACTTGGCGTCGCGCCAGGCACAAAAATGGCCTATGGCTGGAGATGGGTCCCATGACCAAAGACCCAGCAGGGAAAACTATGCCTTGTTCTAAAGCTCTTTGGGAACCGCTTGCGTAGCCCCACAGACCTGGGGGCTGCAGGCTTTACTGCTGCCTTCAGCCTCAAAGCCACCCTTTCCCACTTGGCGTCGCGCTAGGCACAAAAATGGCCATACGGCTGGAGATGGGTCCCCCGCCCAAGGAGCCAGCAAGGAAAATTTTGCCTTGTTCTAAAGCTCTTTGGGAACCGCTTGCGTAGCCGCACAGACCTGGGGGCTGCGGGCTTTCCTGCTGCCTTCAGCCTCAAAGCCACCCTTTCCCACTTGGCGCCGCATCAGGCACAAAAATGGCCTATGGCTGGAGATGGGTCCCATGCCCAAAGAGCCAGCAAGGAAAACTATGCCTTGTTCTAAAGCTCTTTGGGAACCGCTTGCGTAGCCCCACAGACCTGGGGGCTGCAGGCTTTCCTGCTGCCTTCAGCCTCAAAGCCACCCTTTCCCACTTGGCACTCCATCAGGCAAAAAAATGGCCTATGGCTGGAGATCGGTCCCATGCCCAAAGACCCAGCAAGGAAAACTATGCCTTGTTCTAAAGCTCTTTGGGAACCGCTTGCGTGGCCCCACAGACGTGGGGCCTGCAGGCTTTGCTGCTGCCTTCAGCCTCAAAACCGCCCTTTCCCACTTGGCGCCGGGCCAGGCACAAAAATTGCCATACGGCTGGAGATGGGTCCCCCGCCCAAAGAGCCAGCAGGGAAGACTATGCCTTGTTCTAAAGCTCTTTGGGAACCGCTTGCGTAGCCCCACAGACCTGGGGGCTGCGGGCTTTGCTGCTGCCTTCAGCCTCGACACCACCCTTTCCCACTTGTCGCCGCGCCAGGCACAAAAACAGCCTATGGCTGCAGATGGGTGCCCCGCCCAGAGAGCCAGCAGGGAAAACTATGCCTTGTTCTAAAGCTCTTTGGGAACCGCTTGCGTAGCCCCACAGACCTGGGGGCTGCAGGCTTTCCTGCTGCCTTCAGCCTCGACAGCACCCTTTCCCACTTGGCGTCGCGCCAGGCAGAAAAATGGCCTATGGGTGGAGATGGGTCCCATGCCCAAAGAGCCACCAGGGAAAACTATGCCTTGTTCTAAAGCTCTTTGGGAACCGCTTGCATAGCCCCACAGACCTGGGGGCTGTGGGCTTTCCTGCTGCCTTCAGCCTCGACACCACCCTTTCCCACTTGGCGCCGTGCCAGGCACAAAAATGGCCATACGGCTGGAGATGGTTCCCCCGCCCAAAGAGCCAGCAGGGAAAATTATGCCTTGTTCTAAAGCTCTTTGGGAACCGCTTGCGTAGCCCCACAGACCTGGGGGCTGTGGGCTTTGCTGCTGCCTTCAGCCTCAAAGCCACCCTTTCCCGCTTCGCGCCGGGCCAGGCACAAAAATGGCCTATGGCTGGAGATGGGTCCCATGCCCAAAGACCCAGCAAGGAAAACTATGCATTGTTCTAAAGCTCTTTGGGAACCGCTTGCGTAGCCCCACAGACCTGGGGGCTGCAGGCTTTGCTGCTGCCTTCAGCCTCAAAGCCACCCTTTCCCACTTGGCGTCGCGCTAGGCACAAATTGGCCATATGGCTGGAGATGGGTCCCCCGCCCAAAGAGCCAGCAGGGAAAACTATGCCTTGTTCTAAAGCTCTTTGGGAACCACTTGCGTAGCCCCACAGACCTGGGGGCTGCAGGCTTTCCTGCTGCCTTCAGACTCGACACCACCCTTTCCCACTTGGCGCCGCGCCAGGCACAAAAATGGCCATACGGCTGTAGATGGGTCCCCCGCCCAAAGAGCCAGCAGGGAAAACTATGCCTTGTTCTAAAGCTCTTTGGGAACCGCTTGCGTAGCCCCACAGACCTGGGGGCTGCAGGCTTTCCTGCTGCCTTCAGACTCGACACCACCCTTTCCCACTTGGCACCGCGCCAGGCACAAAAATGGCCTATGGCTGGAGATGGGTCCCATGCCCAAAGAGCCAGCAGGGAAAACTATGCCTTGTTCTAAAGCTCTTTGGGAACCGCTTGCGTAGCCACACAGACCTTAGGGCTGCAGGCTTTGCTCCTGCCTTCAGCCTCAAAGCCACCCTTTCCCACTTGGCACCGGGCCAGGCACAAAAATGGCCATACGGCTGGAGATGGGTCCCCCGCCCAAAGAGCCAGCAGGGAAAACTATGCCTTGTTCTGAAGCTCTTTGGGAACCGCTTGCGTAGCCCCACAGACCTGGGGGCTGCGGGCTTTGCTGCTGCCTTCAGCCTCGACACCACCCTTTCCCACTTGGCGCCGTGCCAGGCACAAAAATGGCCATACGGCTGGAGATGGGTCCCCCGCCCAAAGAGCCAGCAGGGAAAACTATGCCTTGTTCTAAAGCTCTTTGGGAACCGCTTGCGTAGCCCCACAGACCTGGGGGCTGCGGGCTTTCCTGCTGCCTTCAGCCTCGACACCACCCTTTCCCACTTGGCGCCGCGCTAGGCACAAAAATGGCCATACGGCTGGAGATGGGTCCCCCGCCCAAAGAGCCAGCAGGGAAAACTATGCCTTGTTCTAAAGCTCTTTGGGAACCGCTTGCGTAGCCCCACAGACCTGGGGGCTGCGGGCTTTGCTGCTGCCTTCAGCCTCGACACCACCCTTTCCCACTTGTCGCCGCGCCAGGCACAAAAACAGCCTATGGCTGCAGATGGGTGCCCCGCCCAGAGAGCCAGCAGGGAAAACTATGCCTTGTTCTAAAGCTCTTTGGGAACCGCTTGCGTAGCCCCACAGACCTGGGGGCTGCAGGCTTTCCTGCTGCCTTCAGCCTCGACAGCACCCTTTCCCACTTGGCGTCGCGCCAGGCAGAAAAATGGCCTATGGGTGGAGATGGGTCCCATGCCCAAAGAGCCACCAGGGAAAACTATGCCTTGTTCTAAAGCTCTTTGGGAACCGCTTGCATAGCCCCACAGACCTGGGGGCTGTGGGCTTTCCTGCTGCCTTCAGCCTCGACACCACCCTTTCCCACTTGGCGCCGTGCCAGGCACAAAAATGGCCATACGGCTGGAGATGGTTCCCCCGCCCAAAGAGCCAGCAGGGAAAATTATGCCTTGTTCTAAAGCTCTTTGGGAACCGCTTGCGTAGCCCCACAGACCTGGGGGCTGTGGGCTTTGCTGCTGCCTTCAGCCTCAAAGCCACCCTTTCCCGCTTCGCGCCGGGCCAGGCACAAAAATGGCCTATGGCTGGAGATGGGTCCCATGCCCAAAGACCCAGCAAGGAAAACTATGCATTGTTCTAAAGCTCTTTGGGAACCGCTTGCGTAGCCCCACAGACCTGGGGGCTGCAGGCTTTGCTGCTGCCTTCAGCCTCAAAGCCACCCTTTCCCACTTGGCGTCGCGCTAGGCACAAATTGGCCATATGGCTGGAGATGGGTCCCCCGCCCAAAGAGCCAGCAGGGAAAACTATGCCTTGTTCTAAAGCTCTTTGGGAACCACTTGCGTAGCCCCACAGACCTGGGGGCTGCAGGCTTTCCTGCTGCCTTCAGACTCGACACCACCCTTTCCCACTTGGCGCCGCGCCAGGCACAAAAATGGCCATACGGCTGTAGATGGGTCCCCCGCCCAAAGAGCCAGCAGGGAAAACTATGCCTTGTTCTAAAGCTCTTTGGGAACCGCTTGCGTAGCCCCACAGACCTGGGGGCTGCAGGCTTTCCTGCTGCCTTCAGACTCGACACCACCCTTTCCCACTTGGCACCGCGCCAGGCACAAAAATGGCCTATGGCTGGAGATGGGTCCCATGCCCAAAGAGCCAGCAGGGAAAACTATGCCTTGTTCTAAAGCTCTTTGGGAACCGCTTGCGTAGCCACACAGACCTTAGGGCTGCAGGCTTTGCTCCTGCCTTCAGCCTCAAAGCCACCCTTTCCCACTTGGCACCGGGCCAGGCACAAAAATGGCCATACGGCTGGAGATGGGTCCCCCGCCCAAAGAGCCAGCAGGGAAAACTATGCCTTGTTCTAAAGCTCTTTGGGAACCGCTTGCGTAGCCCCACAGACCTGGGGGCTGCGGGCTTTCCTGCTGCCTTCAGCCTCGACACCACCCTTTCCCACTTGGCGCCGCGCTAGGCACAAAAATGGCCATACGGCTGGAGATGGGTCCCCCGCCCAAAGAGCCAGCAGGGAAAACTATGCCTTGTTCTAAAGCTCTTTGGGAACCGCTTGCGTAGCCCCACAGACCTGGGGGCTGCAGGCTTTCCTGCTGCCTTCAGCCTCAAAGCCACCCTTTCCCACTTGGCGCCGCGCCAGGCACAAAAATGGCCTATGGCTGGAGACGGGTCCCATGCCCAAAGAGCCAGCAGGGAAAACTATGCCTTGTTCTAAAGCTCTTTGGCAACCTCTTGCATAGCCCCACAGACCTGGGGGCTGCAGGCTTTGCTGCTGCCTTCAGCCTCGACACCACCCTTTCCCACTTGGCGCCCTATCAGGCACAAAAACAGCCTATGGCTGCAGATGGATCCCCCGCCCAAAGAGCCACCAGGGAAAACTATGCCTTGTTCTAAAGCTCTTTGGGAACCGCTTGCTTGGCCCCACAGACCTGGGGGCTGCAGGCTTTCCTGCTGCCTTCAGCCTCAAAACCACCCTTTCCCGCTACGCACCGCGCCAGGCACAAAAATGGCCATACGGCTGGAGATGGGTCCCCCGCCCAAAGAGCCAGCAGGGAAAACTATGCCTTGTTCTAAAGCTCTTTGGGAACCGCTTGCGTAGCCCCACAGACCTGGGGGCTGCGGGCTTTGCTGCTGCCTTCAGCCTCGACACCACCCTTTCCCACTTGGCGCCGCGCCAGGCACAAAAATGGCCATACGGCTGGAGATGGGTCCCCCGCCCAAAGAGCCAGCAGGGAAAACTATGCCTTGTTCTAAAGCTCTTTGGGAACCGCTTGCGTAGCCCCACAGACCTGGGGGCTGCAGGCTTTCCTGCTGCCTTCAGACTCGACACCACCCTTTCCCACTTGGCATCGCGCCAGGCAGAAAAATGGCCTATGGCTGGAGATGGGTCCCCCGCCCAAAGAGCCAGCAGGGAAAACTATGCCTTGTTCTAAAGCTCTTTGGGAACCGCTTGCGTAGCCCCACAGACCTTAGGGCTGCAGGCTTTGCTCCTGCCTTCAGCCTCAAAGCCACCCTTTCACACTTGGCACCGGGCCAGGCACAAAAATGGCCATACGGCTGGAGATGGGTCCCCCGCCCAAAGAGCCAGCAGGGAAAACTATGCCTTGTTCTAAAGCTCTTTGGCAACCTCTTGCATAGCCCCACAGACCTGGGGGCTGCGGGCTTTCCTGCTGCCTTCAGCCTCAAAACCACCCTTTCCCACTTGGCGCCGCGCCAGGCACAAAAACAGCCTATGGCTGCAGATGGATCCCCCGCCCAAAGAGCCAGCAGGGAAAACTATGACTTGTTCTAAAGCTCTTTGGGAACCGCTTGCGTAGCCCCACAGACCTGGGGGCTGCAGGCTTTGCTGCTGCCTTCAGCCTCAAAGCCACCCTTTCCCACTTGGCGCCGCGCCAGGCACAAAAATGGCCATACGGCTGGAGATGGGTCCCCCGCCCAAAGAGCCAGCAGGGAAAACTATGCCTTGTTCTAAAGCTCTTTGGGAACCGCTTGCGTAGCCCCACAGACCTGGGGGCTGCAGGCTTTGCTGCTGCCTTCAGCCTCAAAGCCACCCTTTCCCACTTGGCGCCGCGCCAGGCACAAAAATGGCCTATGGCTGGAGATGGGTCCCATGCCCAAAGAGCCATCAGGGAAAACTATGCCTTGTTCTAAAGCTCTTTGGGAACCGCTTGCTTGGCCCCACAGACCTGGGGGCTGCAGGCTTTGCTGCTGCCTTCAGCCTCAAAACCACCCTTTCCCACTACGCACCGTGCCAGGCACAAAAATGGCCATACGGCTGGAGATGGGTCCCCCGCCCAAACAGCCAGCAGGGAAAACTATGCCTTGTTCTAAAGCTCTTTGAGAACCGCTTGCGTAGCCCCACAGACCTGGGGGCTGCAGGCTTTCCTGCTGCCTTCAGGCTCGACAGCACCCTTTCCCACTTGGCACTGCGCCAGGCACAAAAATGGCCTATGGCTGGAGATGGGTCCCCCGCCCAAAGAACAAGCAGCGGAAACTATGCCTTGTTATAAAGCTCTTTGGGAACCGCTTGCATAGACTAAGAGACTTGGGGGCTGCAGACTTTCCTGCTGCCTTCAGCCTCAAAGCCACCCTTTCCCATTTGGCGCCGCGCTAGGCACAAAAATGGCCATACGGCTGGAGATGGGTTCCATGCCCAAAGAGCCAGCAGGGAAAACTATGCCTTGTTCTAAAGCTCTTTGGGAACCGCTTGCGTAGCCCTACAGACCTGGGGGCTTCGGGCTTTGCTGCTGCCTTCAGCCTCGACACCACCCTTTCCCACTTGGCGCCGGGCCAGGCACAAAAATGGCCTATGGCTTGAGATGGGTCCCATGCTCAAAGAGCCAGCAAGGAAAACTATGCCTTGTTCTAAAGCTCTTTGGGAACAGCTTCCTTGGCCCCACAGACCTTGGGGCTGCAGGCTTTCCTGCTGCCTTCAGCCTCAAAACCACCCTTTCACACTACGCACCGCGCCAGGCACAAAAATGGCCATACGGCTGGAGATGGGTCCCCCGCCCAAAGAGCCAGCAAGGAAAACTATGCCTTGTTCTAAAGCTCTTTGGGAACCGCTTGCGTAGCCCCACAGACCTGGGGGCTGTGGGCTTTCCTGCTGCCTTCAGCCTCGACACCACCCTTTCCCACTTGGCGCCGGCCAGGCACAAAAATGGCCATACGGCTGGAGATGGGTCCCCCGCCCAAAGAGCCAGCAGGGAAAACTAGGCCTTGTTCTAAAGCTCTTTGGGAACCGCTTGCGTAGCCCCACAGACCTGGGGGCTGCAGGCTTTGCTGCTGCCTTCAGCCTCAAAGCCACCCTTTCCCACTTGGCGCCGCGCCAGGCACAAAAATGGCCTATGGCTGGAGATGGGTCCCCCGCCCAAAGAGCCAGCAGGGAAAACTATGCCTTGTTCTAAAGCTCTTTGGGAACCGCTTGCGTAGCCCCACAGACCTGGGGGCTGCGGGCTTTCCTGCTGCCTTCAGCCTCAAAACCACCCTTTCCCACTACGCACCGCGCCAGGCACAAAAATGGCCATACGATTGGAGATGGGTCCCCCGCCCAAAGAGCCAGCAGGGAAAACTATGCCTTGTTCTAACGCTCTTTGGGAACCGCTTGCGTAGCCCCACAGACCTGGGGGCTGCAGGCTTTCCTGCTGCCTTCAGACTCGACACCACCCATTCCCACTTGGCGCCGCGCCAGGCACAAAAATGGCCATACGGCTGGAGATGGGTCCCCCGCCCAAAGAACAAGCAGGGAAAACTATGCCTTGTTCTAAAGCTCTTTGGGAACCGCTTGCGTAGCCCCACAGACCTGGGGGCTGCAGGCTTTCCTGCTGCCTTCAGCCTCGACACCACCCTTTCCCTCCTGGCGCCCTATCAGGCACAAAAATGGCCTATGCCTGGAGATGGGTCCTATGCCCTAAGAGCCAGCAGGGAAAACTATGCCTTGTTCTAAAGCTCTTTGGGAACCGCTTGCGTAGCCCCACAGACCTGGGGGCTGCAGGCTTTGCTGCTGCCTTCAGCCTCAAAGCCACCCTTTTCCACTGGAGGCCGCATCAGGCACAAAAATGGCCATACGGCTGGAGATGGGTCCCCTGCCCAAAGAGCCAGCAGGGAAAACTATGCCTTGTTCTAAAGCTCTTTGGGAACCGCTTGCGTAGCCCCAGAGACCTGGGGGCTGCGGGCTTTCCTGCTGCCTTCAGCCTCGACACCACCCTTTCCCACTTGGCGCCGCGCCAGGCACAAAAATGGCCATACGGCTGGAGATGGGTCCCATGCCCAAAGAGCCAGCAGGGAAAACTATGCCTTGTTCTAAAGCTCTTTGGGAACCGCTTGTGTAGCCCCACAGACCTGGGGGCTGCAGGCTTTCCTGCTGCCTTCAACCTCGACACCACCCTTTCCCACTTGGCGTCGCGCCAGGCACAAAAATGGCCTATGGCTGGAGATGGGTCCCCCGCCCAAAGAGCCAGCAGGGAAAACTATGCCTTGTTCTAAAGCTCTTTGGGAACGGCATGCGTAGCCCCAACAGACCTGGGGGCTGCGGGCTTTCCTGCTGCCTTCAGCCTCAAAACCACCCTTTCCCACTACGCACCGCGCCAGGCACAAAAATGGCCATACGATTGGAGATGGGTCCCCCGCCCAAAGAGCCAGCAGGGAAAACTATGCCTTGTTCTAAAGCTCTTTGGGAACCGCTTGCGTAGCCCCACAGACCTGGGGG
Organism: Rissa tridactyla; assembly: GCF_028500815.1. NCBI lineage: Eukaryota > Metazoa > Chordata > Aves > Charadriiformes > Laridae > Rissa > Rissa tridactyla. Next base: position 389,923 of record NW_026529356.1, read on the forward strand.
CTGCAGGCTTTCCTGCTGCCTTCAGACTCCACACCACCCATTCCCACTTGGCGCCGCGCCAGGCACAAAAATGGCCATACGGCTGGAGATGGGTCCCCCGCCCAAAGAACAAGCAGGGAAAACTATGCCTTGTTCTAAAGCTCTTTGGGAACCGCTTGCGTAGCCCCACAGACCTGGGGGCTGCAGGCTTTGCTCCTGCCTTCAGCCTCAAAGCCACCCTTTCCCACCTGGCGCCCTATCAGGCACAAAAATGGCCTATGCCTGGAGATGGGTCCTATGCCCTAAGAGCCAGCAGGGAAAACTATGCCTTGTTCTAAAGCTCTTTGGGAACCGCTTGCGTAGCCCCACAGACCTGGGGGCTGCAGGCTTTGCTGCTGCCTTCAGCCTCAAAGCCACCCTTTTCCACTGGAGGCCGCATCAGGCACAAAAATGGCCATACGGCTGGAGATGGGTCCCCTGCCCAAAGAGCCAGCAGGGAAAACTATGCCTTGTTCTAAAGCTCTTTGGGAACCGCTTGCGTAGCCCCAGAGACCTGGGGGCTGCGGGCTTTCCTGCTGCCTTCAGCCTCGACACCACCCTTTCCCACTTGGCGCCGCGCCAGGCACAAAAATGGCCATACGGCTGGAGATGGGTCCCATGCCCAAAGAGCCAGCAGGGAAAACTATGCCTTGTTCTAAAGCTCTTTGGGAACCGCTTGTGTAGCCCCACAGACCTGGGGGCTGCAGGCTTTCCTGCTGCCTTCAACCTCGACACCACCCTTTCCCACTTGGCGTCGCGCCAGGCACAAAAATGGCCTATGGCTGGAGATGGGTCCCCCACCCAAAGAGCCAGCAGGGAAAACTATGCCTTGTTCTAAAGCTCTTTGGGAACGGCATGCGTAGCCCCACAGACCTGGGGGCTGCGGGCTTTCCTGCTGCCTTCAGCCTCAAAGCCACCCTTTCCCACTTGGCGCCGCGCTAGGCACAAAAATGGCCTATGGCTGGAGATGGGTCCCCCGCCCAAAGAGCCAGCAGGGAAAACTAGGCCTTGTTCTAAAGCTCTTTGGGAACCGCTTGCGTAGCCCCACAGACCTGGGGGCTTCGGGCTTTCCTGCTGCCTTCAGCATCGACACCACCCTTTCCCACTTGGCGCCGCGCCAGGCACAAAAATGGCCATACGGCTGGAGATGGGTCCCCCGCCCAAAGAGCCTGCAGGGAAAACTTTGTCTACAGTCAGTCAAGGTCGACGTACTCAACACGGATAAGAAAGATCACATGTGTTCTTGTGGTGAGGGATATCAAGTGGAAATCCTTCTCGCGGAGTGGTCAAGCGATTTAAACTTTTCATCATAATCCAAAGTCTAACATGCAAAACAATTGTCTAAGCAAAGCACAATACAGTGAGTATTAGTAAAACAACAACAGAGTGAAGCATCTTGTTATAAAGTCCTGTAACTGTCGGTGACCATCCAAAAAGAGTATCTCCCCATCTGTGTCCTCCGCCTCTCTTCACTCTTTCCAACGCTTGGTGTATTTCTTCAACCTGATGATGGACGGTAATCAAAGTTGTCTGTCTATTTTCTTGGGCCTCTTTCAAGAGTCGCTTCAATTCATTGTGTTTTAGCAGCTTCTTCACCAGGGAGAGATTCATTCTGATAGGGGGAGGGAACAATCTCGAATCAACGTATAATTAGGTTGTAGCAATTGAAAAGACGTAACAAGAGCTTAAAAATTGAAGTCGCATCCCGTAACTTTGTGTTAGTAAAGTTCAAACACAAAGATTTGAGTGATTACTATGTCATCTCTGAATACAAGACTACAGGGAGACCTCATGCTAACGCACCCTTTCCCAATCTAGACAAGCACAGTCTCTGGGGTTTCATCGGGATGTGTCTCAAAGTGACAAACATTCTGGTTGGTGTCAAGACAAAGGTCTTGTGCTTTGAGAGTATTACTCTCACAAATGAATCCTTGTTGGTCTCGTGAAACGCATGCGTCAACATCAGCAGTTTGCCATTTAGTCTCATTTTTGTCGTGCCCAACCTCTGTGCTGTGTTGGATAGAGTAGAGCTCCTTGGTGATTCAACCCCAGTGCGATGATTGGGTATGTGGTGTATACGGAGGCATTGCGTATCGTTAAGACAAAAGCTGTGGCTTTGCTCTCAGTGGGATCGTAGGTGAAATTAACCAGATACCACCTGGACTGAAATTTTTTCTCAAATTCAATTGCGTTATCCCATATTACTTTTCGAATTTCGGTGGGCAAGGTGCCTTCTTTACCTTCCCTTATGATTGCGGCTGTCATAGATTGCATCCACAATTGGGCTTGGATACAACTAAGAGCCAAGGAAACATTGGTTTGGGTTGTACCAAGTGCATCTGTGATCAGCTGATGGTCTTTTTCACCCGTTTCTTCCCATTGAGGCAATATATTCGATAAAAGCCGTTGGTGGTTTCCCAATGCTAATAGAGAGGACCGTAGGGGATGTCTTAATTTGTCCAGATCAGTAGCGGTTGTGACTAGTTTGTTGGCAAGTATCTCAGCATCTATACTATTCAAGACTCCCAGGCCTGTTCCTAAGATACCAGTCGCATCCCTCTTCCGTCCGTGTGAAGTGGCAAGAGTTCGTTTGCGTAACCATGCTGACCATTCTGCATAAGATGTACTCAGGAATGGTAAGCAGGTGGGTTTGATCGCAGAGATTTTAATCTGCATTGACAATTCTGCTCGTTTGAGGGAATATGTGGGATTAAACAGTACCTGTTGTTGACCTGTGTGTGTTTAATAACGTAAGGGCCAATGTTGAAAATGCAAGGAGTTAGTCTAATGGAGGGCTTAGAAAAGAGAGAGGTGTTTTTTTTTTTTTTTCTCTTAGAAGAGAGAGCCTTTGAGAGTTTGTGGGGTGTAGGTTCTGGATTCATTTCAGCAAGTTCAGGTGTATTTGAGTCAATCATAAATTCAAATAACAATTCTGTGCCCTTGTAGCCCCAAATACAGTACACTACTGTAGGTTTGATGAAAGTGAAATTGTGCCAGCAATCTGAATTTGGCTCCATAATTTTGTAACAATCAGTGTTGTATTTGTCCGCTTTGGTAGAGTCTACATAGATGGTTTTAATTACAGTTGGCCTGTGGTGATTAGACCCGTTGATAATTCGGCAACCAATGTGTGTTCTTGTGGAATAATTACTAAATTGGCCAAGAATACAAAAATACAGCATTGTTCACACATTAAGGAAAGTCATAAAATCAAGAGGCTTCTGAGGTAGAATACAGCCGCAGCTAGCACACGAAGAATGCAACAGCTGTGATTCCCTGTACAAGGTTGTTTGCGAAACTACACAAGGGATGGAACGGAACGCGCTTGTTCCGTGGCCTTCCCTTGTGACGAATAGCAGATATGGGGACGAGATGGTACTACGGAACTGATAAGCGGCCTACACGCTACCCGAGCCAACATTTCGTCAAATGTTGATGAAATGCTGTCCTTTTGTGCGAACTTTGCTCACCACAATGTACCAAAACACACCTCCATCCCGGAGGCTATCCGCCCCCGAGGTGTGAACACTCCTCCTTGAGTACATTAATCATAATAAAAGTACATATGACTAAAGTCACTCAAACTCCACTTTGAAGTTAAAAAAATAATATAAAAATAGCCCAAGAGAGGGGGAATGTCTGGGAAGACACCATCGCGAAGAATCCCACCGCTGTTTTCTGGGATCAGTCGACGGGCTGAGCCTTTCTTCCCCCTCATAAGGACGCCTTTGGGTAAGACTTTGATTACACCGAGTGCTTTCTCGGGGACTCTAGAAATTTCTCTAGAGAATCTCTACCCTACATTTATAGCCAGGCTGTATCGTTTATAATTTTGTCGCGCGTTTGTCTATTTAACAATGTCTTTATTTGCACGTGCTTTGCAGACAGTGTATTTATCACCGGCAATCCTAAAGAACCTGTATATCTGTTGTTTAAATAAACTGCACTGTTTCAGTAGCTAGTCGTTTCGCTTTCTCACTGAACGCGACCAAAACTTGAGAGAGGCCGTGCTGGTTCAGGAGCACGACTAGACTGAAGGTGCAGCCCACTATTAGTGTCTCCAAATCGTAATAGTTTAACACATAGTAAACGCGATTGGCCTGATAGTGCTGAATTGGGCATCACTCAGAATTGAAACCCAGCCGCACCTGGCCTCCCACCTCGGTGAGGAGTGTTAGAACGCAAGGGGGTTTATCTTCTGCCAAAACCGCTTGGCCCCGTTTCACGCAACAGAATTTGGCGTAGTCGGCAGGATTGCCATGGATAAACTGCTGCAAAAATATGATTGTGCCCCTTCCCAGGCTGGGAAGGAGTGGGCCCAAAAATTTTGGAAGGATGAAGAGAAAGTGGTGGAACGTATTGAAGAGCGTCGGGTTTCACAGAAGCTCAGAGCGGGGAAAGGCAAGGGTGTGATTTGTGCTGTGTTAGGCGCCTGTTTATCTTGTGCACAACAAGAAGCTAGAGAAACCCCCGCTCCTAATCTGATTTCAGCTGTAGAATATGCAACCCTGAAATCGGAGAATGAGGTGCTGAAGTCATCATTAGCCTTGCAAAAGGAGACAGGAGAAAGATTAAGAACTCAAGTCGATAAGCTTGTGAGTGAGAATGAATGTTTAGGAAACCGGAATGCTCAACTTGGGAGTGAAAATCGCCAACTTAAAATGTTATTGAAAGGGTGACCGGGCTCTTAGATAAAATGCAGCCCTCGACCCAGGTCCAACAGATTCGTAAGTTAATGTGTTATCCAAATTCCGGAACCCAGACCGGAGATTTTTTTGTCTAATAGTGAGGATGACGAAGAAGATGAGGAGGAAAGGACTTTTACTTTGAAATCCCAAGTTTTTCCTTTACGTCCTCTGGTTAAAACTGAAACTGCAGTTGATGATGGTGATGAAATTCACACCACTGTGCGTACCGTTCCATGGACACCAACCGAGTTAACAAAAATAAGGGAGAAATATTCGAGGCGACCAGAAGAGTCAGCTGTTGAGTACGTGTGGCGAGTTTCTTCTGAAGGGGGGGGCAGAATTATGCTGAGTGAGGAAGAAGCAGGAGACTCTTGGGGACCAGGAGTGTTTTTAACCACTATGCCTGGGGATCATAATTATTCCCTAACCGCTCGAGCAGCCTTTTGGGCAGGGGGTATGGATCCGCGAGAGAGGGGGGAGCCGTTAGAGATTAGAGCTACAGGCTACTCTGATCTGTTTGCGGCTGTACGGAAAGCAGCTTGTCTGCAAGCCATGTATGACAGAGAGGAATTTCGGAAATCCCCAATGTCAGCCCCTATCGACCCCGATCGATTAGCCCCTCTCATCCGTGGTCTTCCCGGTTGCCTGAAACCGTTCCTTGTTCGCACTCAAGATCGTATACGGGATGCTCGGGGTGCTCATGGGCGGGGCCGTCGTCACTACATGCCCACCTGGAATGTACAGGAAATAGATCAATATGGGCGCCGAATGGGCTGGGCCAGCCAAACTAGTGAGAAATCCTCCGAACACCCGCGAAAGGTTCGCCAAGTCCAAACTCACACTCAAAACCCTAAATCAGAGGGAAGGTTTAAGCCTGATAAGGACCGGAATGAGTTGTGGCGTAAAGCCCTACAATTAGGGGTGCCCCGACAATTCTTGCACGGTGACCCTACGGGAGATCTCCGTATGCTAGTCCAATCTCTACCTAGAAAGAATAATGCGGCTGGGGAGAAAAGTCTAACCAGAGAATCCCCAAGCCGTGAGAAAATTGTGCCTTCTGCACCGGAACGTAACTTGATTGATTTGACAGAGTCCCAGCCAAAACACTCCTATCCCCGGGGAGGGCAGTGAGCCACCCTGTCCGGCAGGTACTAGCAATCCAATGGCGCTCTCATAAAGACTCCGAACCCGTTATTGTCATTCCTGTTGGACCCCGGAAGATATTGGTAAATTTTATTATTGATACCGGAGCCCAAATGTCTCCAATCACTAACGAAACGGCACAACTTCTAGGTATAAATCCCACCCGACGCAGAGTCAACTTCACAGGAATTGATGGTGTGGTAAAAACATGCCCCACTGCAAAAATTAACCTCTGGTTGCCGGGAGAGCAGCGAATGACTAGGGCAGAAGTGTTAGTGGGTGCCTCACGTACTAACCTCCTAGGATTTGACATACTGCGTGGGCGAATGTGGAAACTCCCAGATGGAACTGTGTGGAGTTTTGCAGGACGCAAAAAAGGATTAGACACAGTTAAATTGGGGCTATTAGAAACATCTATACTTTTACCTCCTTCTAAAATTACCAACGTCCGACAGTACCCACTGCCTGCAGCTGCACTTGCAGGAGCAGACGGGGTGGTATCAGATTTAGAAAAAAGAAACATCATTAAGAGGACTCACGCGCCTTATAATTCACCGGTGTGGCCAGTAAAGAAACCAAAAAGGCAATGGCGTTTCACAGTAGATTGCGGAAAATTAAATGCCAACACTGCACCCCTGACCGCTGCGGTTCCGAATATCGCGGAAATTGTGGCAATGATAAAAGGAGCTGCCCATGCTTGGGTGGCTGCCTTAGATGTTAAAGACATATTTTTTTTTATGATTCTCCTCCTTGAGCAGGACAAAGCGCAGTTTGCATTCACATGGAAAGGAGTCCAATATACCTTTAACCGCTTTCCGCAAGGATACAAACATTCCCCCACTATTGCCCATAATGCTTTGGCTAAAGTGCTATCAGAGATTCCTGTTTCACAGGGATGTACGGTATACCAATATATTGACGACATCTTAATAGGGGGAGAGAGCCAAGAAAGTGTACAAGACATGATGCAAAACATCCGAAAAACATTATCAGATTTGGGATTGGAAATTCCCGACTCAAAGTGTCAGGGACCCGCACAGGAAGTTAAATTCCTGGGGGTCTGGTGGATTAAGGGAGCTGCTTCTGTCCCTCAGGATACCCTGAAAAAATAGAACATGGACAGAATCCTTCCAGCACGAAGGAGTTACAGCAAGTCCTGGGAACTTTAAGTTATTAGCGTAAACACATCCCTGGCTTTTCCATCATTGCTCGCCCCCTTTATTGTTTGCTCAAAAAAGGTAAATCCTGGGAGTCGACTGAACAACACACTAATGCACTAGAATTGCTAATAAAAGAGCTAAGGTTATTCCAACAACTTGGCCCCATACATCCAACTGACCCTGTCCACGTAGAATGGGGGCTCAGTGAACATGGTTCCCGTTGTAATTTATGCCAGAAGGGACCAGCAGGACCGGAGAGACCATTAGAATTTAGCTCTCACGCCTTTAATGATACTGAGAGCAGCTATTCAGACCTGGAGAAGGGTTTACTGTCCCTGGTGCGAGCATTGCAACGAGCAGAGCAGATAAGGAGAGAACAGAGTGTGATCTTTCCTGGGACCTTTTCGCCTCCCAGATGTGGTCCGTAAAGGGACAGCACCGCCAGCCGGCATTGCCCAGAAACCCACAGTTAGAAAGTGGTATGCTTATTTAGAAGGCATTAATGCTATCATGCCAGTCTCTGAAGGTAGTATCAAAGTATCCATGCTCCAGAAGGATAGAGATGGTGCCCTATTGTTCCAATCCCCACCAAACAGACCATCTCCAATCCAAGAAGCACCTCCTCTGAAAGCAGGCAGTGATCTTACAGGAGTGTGGTTTACTGGTGTGTCATCTCACCGTGAGAACAGCAAGTGGAAATACAAGGCCGTAGCACTGGAAGTAGCAACGGGGGAAAGAGCAATTGAAACAGGAGAAGGTAGGGCACAAGTAGGGGAACTCAGAGCCGTCCTACTAGCTGCACAACATGGAGCTACTTACATTTACACTGACTCATATGCTGTTTTTAAAGGAGCCACTGAATGGCTAGGACACTGGGCAGCCAATGATTGGCAGGTGAATAGAGTCCCAATCTGGGAGACAGACAGTTGGAAGCAACTGTTGGAAATAGGAGGACAGAGACCATTGCACATTGCTTGGGTAAAAGGCCACGATCGTTCAAACTCGATCACTGCTCAGTTCAACCAACAGGTAGATAGCCTCACGCGGCTACAACAAATTGACACTGTAGATGATGGTCGGGAATGGTTACATATTAAGCCTGGCCATACAGGCCGTGCTGATCTGTATCAGGAAGGTCTAGCCCGGGGGTGGCCTGTGTCGGTTAAGCTGTGCGAACAAGTAGTAACTGCCTGGTCACAATGTCGCCTACGACTCAGCAAAGATCATCCGAGTAAGGCGCCTCCCTTACACATGCGGGACAAGAAAATGTTGTGGCATTCATGGCAGATTGATTATATTGGGCCCTTGAGATCATCAGGTGGGAAAAGATATGTCCTAGTCGGAGTGGAGATTATCTCCAGCCTCAGTATGGCCACTGGCTTCAAATCAGCTGCTGGGGACAACACAGTGAAAGGCCTAAAAGGGTGGTTCAGCACACTTCCCCTTCCCGAGGAAATCCAAAGTGATAACGGTTCACACTTTACCGCTACAGTGGTACAAGATTGGGCCAAAGAAGAAGGGATTCGATGGGTATTTCATACTCCCTATTATCCTCAGGCTAATGGCATTGTTGAATGCACCAACGGATTGGTTAAGCGTTTTGCAAAAACTCATAAATCATAAGGGAAGGTGAAGAAGGCACCTTGCCCACCGAAATTCGAAAAGTAATATGGGATAACGCAATTGAGTTTGAGAGAAAATTTCAATCCTGGTGGTATCTGGTTAATTTCACCTACGATCCCACTGAGAGCAAAGCCACAGCTTTTGTCTTAACGATACGCAATGCCTCAGTATCCACCATATACCCAATCATCGCACTGGGGTTGAATCACCAAGGAGCTCTACTCTATCCAACACAGCACAGAGGTTGGGCACGACAAAATGAGACTAAATGGCAAACTGCTGATGTTGACGCATGCGTTTCACGAGACCAACAAGGATTCATTTGTGAGAGTAATACTCTCAAAGCACAAGACCTTTGTCTTGACACCAACCAGAATGCTTGTCACTTTGAGACACATCCCGATGAAACCCCAGAGACTGTGCTTGACTATATTGGGAAAGGGTGCGTTAGCATGAGGTCTCCCTGTAGTCTTGTATTATAGACGAGAAAGGCTTGAGACCATGGCCACTCTGGGTCTCTTTGACTACAAACAACAGGGAATAAAAAGGTGAAACTGAATAGCATCAATTCCATCTGCCAATTCGTCATTTTAGAATTTGGGCCTCCAAATAGCCATACATCATAAAAGTAGTATTATTGCCAGGTTCAATGTCAGGATTCCCTGGAGACATTCAAAGGTAGCGTAGGCCAATCCGTCTGTACAGCTCATCCAAGGTTCCTGTAAGACATAAAGGAAAAGAAAATCTGCTCGGTCTTATTCGACCAACGGGGTTAAAAAGAAGGTGCGGTCCACCGGGTGCTGATCCGGTGTATCTTCCCTGAACAATCCTTGGCTTCCCATGCATAGGGATTTTGGGGAGTAGCTAGCACCATTGGCACCGTCCCATTTTGAGGCATTTTCACTAGCACAGGTAGTCCAGGGTGAAATCTTCCGGGGTATTTTCCCGGTTCATTGGCAGCCTTTGGCGAGATAATATTGGCAGGTACACAGAAAGCTTTCATTTTAGGACAGCCGTCTCCACTCCATTTGTTATTTAGTTGATAGATGGCATCATCCAATCGCAAATGCCAACCAGGTTCATGACTTTTTGCAAAACGCTTAACCAATCTATTGGTGCGTTCAACAATGCCATTAGCCTGGGGATAACAGGGAGTATGAAATACCCATCGAATCCCTTCTTCCTTGGCCCAATCTTGTACCACCGAAGCCGTAAAGTGTGAAACGTTATCACTCTGGATTTCGTCGGGAAGGGGAAGTGTGCTGAACCACCCTGTTAGGCCTTTCACTGTGTTGTCCCTGGTAGCTGGTTTGAAACTGCTGGCCATACTGAGGCTGGAGATAATCTCCACTCCTACCAGGACATATCTTTTCCCACCTGATGATCTCAAGGGCCCAATATAATCAAGCTGCCATGAATGCCACAACGCTTTCTTGTCCCGCACGTGTAAGGGAGGCGCCTTACTCGGATGATCTTTGCTGAGTCGTAGGCGACATTGTGAACAGGCAGTTACTATTTGTTCGCACAGCTTAACCGACACAAGCCACCCACCTTCCCGACACAGGTCAGGACGGCCTGTGCGGCCACGTTTAACATGTAACGATTCAAGTAAGCGTTCCCATTCCCGACCATCATCTACAATGTCAATTTGTTGTAGCCGCGTGAGGCCATCTACCTGTTGGTTGAACTGAGCAGTGATCGAGTTTGAACGATCGTGGCCTTTTACCCAAGCAATGTGCAATGGTCTCTGTCCTCCTATTTCCAACAGTTGCTTCCAATTATCTGTCTCCCAAACTGGGACTCTATTCACCTGCCAATCGTTGGCTGCCCAGTGTCCTAGCCATTCAGTGGCTCCTTTAAAAACAGCATATGACTCAGCGTAAAAGGAGGTGGCTCCATGTTGTGCAGCTAGTAGGACAGCTCTGAGTTCCCCTACCCTCCCCTGTTTCAATTGCTCTTTCTCCCGTTGTTACTTCCAGTGCTACGGCCTTATATTTGCACTTATTTTTTTAACGGTGAGATGACGCACCAGTAAACCACACTCCTGTAAGATCACTGCTGTCCCTCAAAGGAGGTGCTTCTTGGATCGGAGATGGTCTGTTTGGTGGGGATTGGAACAATAGGGCACCATCTATATCCTTTGGTATCCTTGTGAAGTAGCCTTGGATACTTTAACACTGCCTTCAGAGACTGGCTTGATTTCATTAATGCCTTCTAAATAAGCATACCACTTTCGAACTGTAGCTCTCTGGGCAATGCCAGCTGGTGGTGGTGTTCCTTTAAGGACCACATCTGGGAGGCGAAAAGGTCCCAGGAAAGATCACACTCTGTTCTCTTCTTATCTGCTCTGCTCGTTGCAACGCTCGCACCAGGGACAGTAAACCCTTCTCCAGGTCTGAATAGCTGCATTCAGTATCATTGAAGGAGTGGGAGCAAAATTCTAATGGTCTCTCCGGTCCTGCTGGTCCCTTCTGCCATAAATTACAACGGGAACCATGTTCACTGAACCCCCATTCTACATGGACAGGGTCAGTTGGATGAATAGGACCAAGCTGTTGGAATAACCTTAGCTCCTTTATTAGTAATTGCAGAGCATTAGTGTGTTGTTCAGTCCACACCCAGGATTTACCCTTTTTTGCCAAGCTATGAAGGGGGCGAGCAATGATGGAAAAGCCAGGGATGTGTTTACGCCAATAACTTAAAGTTCCCAGGACCTGCTGTAACTCCTTCGTGCTGGAAGGATTCTGTCCATGTTCTATTTTTTCAGGGTATCCTGAGGGACAGAAGCAGCCCCCTTAATCCACCAGACCCCCAGGAATTTAACTTCCTGTGAGGGTCCCTGACACTTTGAGTCGGGAATTTCCAATCCCAAATCTGATAATGTTTTTCGGATGTTTTCCATCATGTCTTGTACACTTTCTTGGTTCTCTCCCCTATTAAGATGTCATCAATAATATATTGGTATACTCTAAATCCCTGTGAAACAGGAATCTCTGATAGCACTTTAGCCAAAGCATTATGGGCAATAGTGGGGGAATGTTTGTATCCTTGCGGAAAACGGTTAAAGGTATATTGGACTCCTTTCCATGCGAATGTAAACTGCGCTTTGTCCTGCTCAAGGAGGGGAATCATAAAAAAATATGTCTTTAAAATCTAAGGCAACCCTCCAAGGATGGGCAGCTCCTTTTATCATTGTCACAATTTCCGCGATATTCGGAACCACAGCGGTCAGGGGTGCAGTGTTGGCATTTAATTTTCCGTAATCTACTGTGAACCGCCATTGCCTTTTTGGTTTCTTTACTGGCCACACCGGTGAAAAAAAAGGCGAGTGAATCCTCTTAATGATGTCCCTTTTTTCTAAATCTGATACCAATCTGTCTGCTCCTGCAACAGCAGTTGAAGGCAGTGGATACTACAGGACAGCAGAGATTTTAGAGGGAGGGAAAAGTATGGAAGTTTCCAATAGACTCAATTTCACTGTGTCTATTACTTTTTCAAATCCTGCAAAACTCCACATTGTGGAGACATCATTAAGAACAGTCATTAAGAAACCCTCGGACGGCAGGCTTTCGCGACGCCTTCAGCCTCAAAACCACTCTTTCCCACTTGGCGCCGCGCCAGGCACAAAAATGGCCTGTGGCTGGAGATCGTTCCCCCGCCCAAGGAGCCAGCAGGGAAAACTATGCCTTGTTCTAAAGCTCCTTGGGAACCGCTTGCGTAGCCCCACAGACCTGGGGGCTGCGGGCTTTCCTGCTGCCTTCAGCCTCGACACCACCCTTTCCCACTACGCACCGCGCCAGGCATAAAAATAGCCATACGACTGGAGATGGGTCCCCCGCCCAAGGAGCCAGCAGGGAAAACTATGCCTTGTTCTAAAGCTCTTTGGGAACCGCTTGTGTAGCCCCACAGACCTGGGGGCTGTGGGCTTTCCTGCTGCCTTCAGCCTCGACACCTCCCTTTCCCACTTGGCGCCGCACCAGGCACAAAAATGGCCATACGGCTGGAGATGGGTCCCCCGCCCAAAGAGCCAGCAGGGAAAACTATGCCTTGTTCCAAAGCTCTTTGGGAACCTCTTCCGTAGCCGCACAGACCTGGGGGATGCGGGCTTTCCTGCTGCCTTCAGCCTCGACACCACCCTTTCCCACTTGGCAATGCGCCAGGCACAAAAATGGCCATATGGCTGGAGATGGGTCCCCCGCCCAAAGAGCCAGCAGGGAAAACTATGCCTTGTTCTAAAGCTCTTTGGGAACCACTTGCGTAGCCCCACAGACCTGGGGGCTGCGGGCTTTCCTGCTGCCTTCAGCCTCGACAGCACCCTTTCCCACTTGGCGCCGCGCCAGGCACAAAAATGGCCTATGGCTGGAGATGGGTCCCATGCCAAAAGAGCCAGCAGGGGAAACTATGCCTTGTTCTAAAGCTCTTTGGGAACCGCTTGCTTGGCCCCACAGACCTGGGGGCTGCAGGCTTTCCTGCTGCCTTCAGCCTCGACACCACCCTTTCCCACTTGGCGCCGCGCCAGGCACAAAAATGGCCTATGGCTGGAGATAGGTCCCATGCCCAAAGAGCCAGCAGGGAAAACTATGCCTTGTTCTAAAGCTCTTTGGGAACCGCTTGCTTGGCCCCACAGACGTGGGGGCTGCGGGCTTTCCTGCTGCCTTCAGCCTCAAAACCACCCTTTCCCACTTGGCGCCGCGCCAGGCACAAAAATGGCCATACGGCTGGAGATGGGTCCCCCGCCCAAAGAACAAGCAGGGAAAACTATGCCTTGTTCTAAAGCTCTTTGGGAACCGCTTGCGTAGCCCCACAGACCTGGGGGCTGCAGGCTTTCCTGCTGCCTTCAGCCTCAACACCACCCTTTCCCACTTGGCGCCACGCCAGGCTCAAAAATGGCCATACGGCTGGAGATGGGTTCCCCGCCCAAAGAGCCAGCAGGGAAAACTATGCCTTGTTCTAAAGCTCTTTGGGAACCACTTGCGTAGCCCCACAGACCTGGGGGCTGCAGGCTTTGCTGCTGCCTTCAGCCTCGACAGCACCCTTTCCCACTTGGCGCCGCGCCAGGCACAAAAGTGGCCTATGGCTGGAGATGGATCCCCCGCCCAGAGAGCCAGGAGGGAAAATTATGCCTTGTTCTAAAGCTCTTTGGGAACCGCTTGCGTAGCCCCACAGACCTGGGGGCTGCAGGCTTTCCTGCTGCCTTCAGCCTAAAAGCCACCCTTTCCCACTTGGCGTCGCGCCAGGCACAAAAATGGCCTATGGCTGGAGATGGGTCCCATGCCCAAAGAGGCAGCAGGGAAAACTATGCCTTGTTCTAAAGCTCTTTGGGAACCGCTTGCGTAGCCCCACAGACCTGGGGGCTGCGGGCTTTCATGCTGCCTTCAGCCTCAAAAACACCCTTTCCCAATACGCACCGCGCCAGGCATAAAAATAGCCATACGACTGGAGATGGGTCCCCCGCCCAAAGAGCCAGCAGGGAAAACTATGCCTTGTTCTAAAGCTCTTTGGGAACCGCTTGCGTAGCCCCACAGACGTGGGGGCTGCAGGCTTTCCTGCTGCCTTCAGCCTCGACACCACCCTTTCCCACTTGGCGCCGCGCTAGGCACAAAAATGGCCTAGGGCTGGAGATATGTCTCCCCCCAAAAGAGCCAGCAGGGAAAATTATGCCTTGTTCTAAAGCTCTTTGGGAACCGCTTGCATAGCCCCACAGACCTGGGGGCTGCAGGCTTTCCTGCTGCCTTCAGCCTCGACACCACCCTTTCCCACTTGGCGCCACGCCAGGCTCAAAAATGGCCATACGGCTGGAGATGGGTTCCCCGCCCAAAGAGCCAGCGGGGAAAACTATGCCTTGTTCTAAATCTCTTTGGGAACCACTTGCGTAGCCGCACAGACCTGGGGGCTGCAGGCTTTGCTGCTGCCTTCAGCCTCGACAGCACCCTTTCCCACTTGGCGCCGCGCTAGGCACAAAAATGGCCATACGGCTGGAGATGGATCCCCCGCCCAGAGAGCCAGGAGGGAAAATTATGCCTTGTTCTAAAGCTCTTTGGGAACCGCTTGCTTGGCCCCACAGACCTGGGGGCTGCGGGCTTTCCTGCTGCCTTCAGCCTCAAAGCCACCCTTTCCCACTTGGCGTCGCGCCAGGCACAAAAATGGGCTATGGCTGGAGATGGGTCCCATGCCCAAAGAGCCATCAGGGAAAACTATGCCTTGTTCTAAAGCTCTTTGGGAACCGCTTGCGTAGCCCCACAGACCTGGGGGCTGCGGGCTTTCCTGCTGCCTTCAGCGTCAAAACCACCCTTTCCCACTACGCACCGCGCCAGGCACAAAAATGGACATACGGCTGGAGATGGGTCGCCCGCCCAAAGAGCCAGCAGGGAAAACTATGCCTTGTTCTAAAGCTCTTTGGGAACCGCTTGCTTGGCCCCACAGACCTGGGGGCTGCGGGCTCTCCTGCTGCCTTCAGCCTCGACAACACCCTTTCCCACTTGGCGCCGCGCTAGGCACAAAAATGGCCTATGGCTGGAGATATGTCTCCCCCCAAAAGAGCCAGCAGGGAAAACTATGCCTTGTTCTAAAGCTCTTTGGGAACCGCTTGCGTAGCCCCACAGACCTGGGGCTGCAGGCTTTCCTGCTGCCTTCAGCCTCGACACCACCCTTTCCCGCTTGGCGCCACGCCAGGCTCAAAAATGGCCATACGGCTGGAGATGGGTCCCATGCCCAAAGAGCCAGCGGGGAAAACTATGCCTTGTTCTAAAGCTCTTTGGGAACCGCTTGCGTAGCCCCACAGACCTGGGGGCTGCGGGCTTTCCTGCTGCCTTCAGCCTCGACACCACCCTTTCCCACTTGGCGCCGGGCCAGGCACAAAAATGGCCATACGGCTGGAGATGGGTCCCCCGCCCAAAGAGCCAGCAGGGAAAACTATGCCTTGTTCTAAAGCTCTTTGGGAACCGCTTGCGTAGGCCCACAGACCTGGGGGCTGCAGGCTTTCCTGCTGCCTTCAGCCTCAAAGCCACCCTTTCCCACTTGGCGCCCCATCAGGCACAAAAATTGCCATACGGCTGGAGATGGGTCCCATGCCCTAAGAGCCAGCAGGGAAAACTATGCCTTGTTCTAAAGCTCTTTGGGAACCGCTTGCGTAGACCCACAGACCTGGGGGCTGCGGGCTTTCCTGCTGCCTTCAGCCTCGACACCACCCTTTCCCACTTGGCGCCGCGCTAGGCACAAAAATGGTCTATGGCTGGAGATGGGTCCCCCGCCCAAAGAGCGAGCAGGGAAATCTAGGCCTTGTTCTAAAGCACTTTGGGAACCGCTTCCATAGCCCCACAGACCTGGGGGCTGCAGGCTTTCCTGCTGCCTTCAGCCTCGACACCACCCTTTCCCACTTGGCGTCGCGCCAGGCACAAAAATGGCCATATGGCTGGAGATGGGTCCCCCGCCCCAAGAGCCAGCAGGGAAAACTATGCCTTGTTCTAAAGCTCTTTGGGAACCGCTTGCGTAGCCCCACAGACCTGGGGGCTGCGGGCTTTCCTGCTCCCTTCAGACTCGACACCACCCTTCCGCACTTGGCGCCGCGCCAGGCTCAAAAATGGCCATACGGCTGGAGATGGGTCCCCCGCCCAAGGAGCCAGCAGGGAAAACTATGCCTTGTTCTAAAGCTCTTTGGGAACCGCTTGCGTAGCCCCACAGACCTGGGGGCTGCAGGCTTTCCTGCTGCCTTCAGCCTCAAAGCCACCCTTTCCCACTTGGCGTCGCGCCAGGCACAAAAATGGCCTATGGCTGGAGATGGGTCCCATGCCCAAAGAGCCATCAGGGAAAACTATGCCTTGTTCTAAAGCTCTTTGGGAACCGCTTGCTTGGCCCCACAGACCTGGGGGCTGCGGGCTTTCCTGCTGCCTTCAGCCTCGACAGCACCCTTTCCCACTTGGCGCCGCATCAGGCACAAAAATGGCCATACGGCTGGAGATGGGTCCCATGCCCAAAGAGCCAGCAGGGAAAACTATGCCTTGTTCTAAAGCTCTTTGGGAACCGCTTGCGTAGCCCCACAGACCTGGGGGCTGCAGGCTTTCCTCCTGCCTTCAGGCTCAAAGCCACCCTTTCCCACTTGGCGCCGCGCCAGGCACAAAAATGGCCATACGGCTGGAGATGGGTCCCCCGCCCAAAGAGCCAGCAGGGAAAACTATGCCTTGTTCTAAAGCTCTTTGGGAACCGCTTGCGTAGCCCCACAGACCTGGGGGCTGCGGGCTTTCCTGCTGCCTTCAGCCTCAAAACCACCCTTTCCCACTACGCACCGCGCCAGGCATAAAAATAGCCATACGACTGGAGATGGGTCCCATGCCCAAAGAGCCATCAGGGAAAACTATGCCTTGTTCTAAAGCTCTTTGGGAACCGCTTGCGTAGCCCCACAGACCTTGGGGCTGCAGGCTTTGCTCCTGCCTTCAGCCTCAAAGCAACCCTTTCCCACTTGGCGCCGCGCCAGGCTCAAAAATGGCCATACGGCTGGAGATGGGTCCCCCGCCCAAAGAGCCAGCAGGGAAAACTATGCCTTGTTCTAAAGCTCTTTGGAAACCGCTTGCGTAGCCCCACAGACCTGGGGGCTGCGGGCTTTGCTGCTGCCTTCAGCCTCGACACCACCCTTTCCCACTTGGTGCCTCGCCAGGCCCAAAAATGGCCATACGGCTGGAGATGGGTCCCCCGCCCAAAGAGCCAGCAGGGAAAACTATGCCTTGTTCTAAAGCTCTTTGGGAACCGCTTGCGTAGCCCCACAGACCTGGGGGCTGCGTGCTTTCCTGCTGCCTTCAGCCTCAAAGCCACCCTTTCCTACTTGGCGTCGCGCCAGGCACAAAAATGGCCTATGGCTGGAGATGGGTCCCCCGCCCAAAGAGCCAGCAGGGAAAACTATGCCTTGTTCTAAAGCTCTTTGGGAACCGCTTGCGTAGCCCCACAGACCTGGGGGCTGCGGGCTTTCCTGCTGCCTTCAGACTCAAAACCACCCTTTCCCACTACGCACCGCGCCAGGCATAAAAATAGCCATACGGCTGGAGATGGGTCCCCCGCCCAAAGAGCCAGCAGGGAAAACTATGCCTTGTTCTAAAGCTCTTTGGAAACCGCTTGCGTAGCCCCACAGACCTGGGGGATGCGGGCTTTCCTGCTGCCTTCAGCCTCGACACCACCCTTTCCCACTTGGCGCCGCGCCAGGCATAAAAATGGCCATAAAGCTGGAGATGGGTCCCCCGCCCAAAGAGCCAGCAGGGAAAACTATGCCTAGTTCTAAAGCTCTTTGGGAACCGCTTGCGTAGCCCCCACAGACCTGGGGGCTGCAGGCTTTGCTGCTGCCTTCAGCCTCAAAACCACCCTTTCCCACTTGGCGCCGCGCCAGGCACAAAAATGGCCTATGGCTGGAGATGGGTCCCATGCCCAAAGAGCCAGCAGGGAAAACTATGCCTTGTTCTAAAGCTCTTTGGGAACCGCTTGCGTAGCCCCACAGACCTGGGGGCTGCGGGCTTTCCTGCTGCCTTCAGCCTCAAAACCACCCTTTCCCACTACGCACCGCGCCAGGCACAAAAATGGCCATACGGCTGGAGATGGGTCCCATGCCCAAAGAGCCATCAGGGAAAACTATGCCTTGTTCTAAAGCTCTTTGGGAACCGCTTGCGTAGCCCCAGAGACCTGGGGGCTGCGGGCTTTCCTGCTGCCTTCAGCCTCGACAGCACCCTTTCCCACTTGGCGTCGCGCCAGGCACAAAAATGGCCTATGGCTGGAGATGGTTCCCATGCCCAAAGAGCCATCAGGGAAAACTATGCCTTGTTCTAAAGCTCTTTTTGAACCGCTTGCTTGGCCCCACAGACCTGGGGGCTGCAGGCTTTGCTGCTGCCTTCAGCCTCGACACCACCCTTTCCCACTTGGCGCCGCGCCAGGGACAAAAATGGCCATACGGCTGGAGATGGGTCCCCTGCCAAAAGAACAAGCAGGGAAAACTATGCCTTGTTCTAAAGCTCTTTGGGAACCGCTTGCGTAGCCCCACAGACCTGGGGGCTGCAGGCTTTCCTGCTGCCTTCAGCCTCGACAGCACCCTTTCCCACTTGGCAATGCGCCAGGCACAAAAATGGCCTATGGCTGGAGATGGGTCCCATGCCCAAAGAGCCAGCAGGGAAAACTATGCCTTGTTCTAAAGCTCTTTGGGAACCGCTTGCGTAGCCCCACAGACCTGGGGGCTGCGGGCTTTCCTGCTGCCTTCAGCCTCAAAACCACCCTTTCCCACTACGCACCGCGCCAGGCATAAAAATAGCCATACGACTGGAGATGGGTCCCATGCCCAAAGAGCCATCAGGGAAAACTATGCCTTGTTCTAAAGCTCTTTGGGAACCGCTTGCGTAGCCCCACAGACCTTGGGGCTGCAGGCTTTGCTCCTGCCTTCAGCCTCAAAGCAACCCTTTCCCACTTGGCGCCGCGCCAGGCTCAAAAATGGCCATACGGCTGGAGATGGGTCCCCCGCCCAAAGAGCCAGCAGGGAAAACTATGCCTTGTTCTAAAGCTCTTTGGAAACCGCTTGCGTAGCCCCACAGACCTGGGGGCTGCGGGCTTTGCTGCTGCCTTCAGCCTCGACACCACCCTTTCCCACTTGGTGCCTCGCCAGGCCCAAAAATGGCCATACGGCTGGAGATGGGTCCCCCGCCCAAAGAGCCAGCAGGGAAAACTATGCCTTGTTCTAAAGCTCTTTGGGAACCGCTTGCGTAGCCCCACAGACCTGGGGGCTGCGGGCTTTCCTGCTGCCTTCAGCCTCAAAACTACCCTTTCCCACTACGCACCGCGCCAGGCACAAAAATGGCCATACGGCTGGAGATGGGTCCCCCGCCCAAAGAGCCAGCAGGGAAAACTATGCCTTGTTCTAAAGCTCTTTGGGAACCGCTTGCATAGCCCCACAGACCTGGGGGCTGCAGGCTTTCCTGCTGCCTTCAGCCTCAAAACCACCCTTTCCCACTACGCACCGCGCCAGGCACAAAAATAGCCATACGGCTGGAGATGGGTCCCCCGCCCAAAGAGCCAGCAGGGAAAACTAGGCCTTGTTCTAAAGCTCTTTGGGAACCGCTTGCGTAGCCCCACAGACCTGGGGGCTGCAGGCTTTCCTGCTGCCTTCAGCCTCGACAGCACCCTTTCCCACTTGGCGTCGCGCCAGGCACAAAAATGGCCTATGGCTGGAGATGGGTCCCATGCCCTAAGAGGCAGCTGGGAAAACTATGCCTTGTTTTAAAGCTCTTTGGGAACCGCTTGCGTAGCCCCACAGACCTGGGGGCTGCAGGCTTTCCTGCTGCCCTTAGCCCCGACAGCACCCTTTCCCACTTGGCACCGCGCCAGGCACAAAAATGGCCTATGGCTGGAGATGGGTCCCATGCCCAAAGAGCCAGCAGGGAAAACTATGCCTTGTTCTAAAGCTCTTTGGGAACCGCTTGCGTAGCCCCACAGACCTTAGGGCTGCAGGCTTTGCTCCTGCCTTCAGCCTCGACACCACCCTTTCCCACTTGGCGCCGCGCCAGGCTCAAAAATGGCCATACGGCTGGAGATGGGTCCCCCGCCCAAAGAGCCAGCAGGGAAAACTATGCCTTGTTCTAAAGCTCTTTGGGAACCGCTTGCTTGGCCCCACAGACCTGGGGGCTGCAGGCTTTGCTGCTGCCTTCAGCCTCGACAGCACCCTTTCCCACTTGGCGTCGCGCCAGGCACAAAAATTGCCTATGGCTGGAGATGGGTCCCATGCCCTAAGAGGCAGCTGGGAAAACTATGCCTTGTTTTAAAGCTCTTTGGGAACCGCTTGCGTAGCCCCACAGACCTGGGGGCTGCAGGCTTTCCTGCTGCCCTTAGCCCCGACAGCACCCTTTCCCACTTGGCACCGCGCCAGGCACAAAAATGGCCTATGGCTGGAGATGGGTCCCATGCCCTAAGAGGCAGCTGGGAAAACTATGCCTTGTTTTAAAGCTCTTTGGGAACCGCTTGCGTAGCCCCACAGACCTGGGGGCTGCAGGCTTTCCTGCTGCCCTTAGCCCCGACAGCACCCTTTCCCACTTGGCACCGCGCCAGGCACAAAAATGGCCTATGGCTGGAGATGGGTCCCATGCCCAAAGAGCCAGCAGGGAAAACTATGCCTTGTTCTAAAGCTCTTTGGGAACCGCTTGCGTAGCCCCCACAGACCTGGGGGCTGTGGGCTTTCCTGCTGCCTTCAGCGTCAAAACCACCCTTTCCCACTACGCACCGCGCCAGGCACAAAAATGGCCATACGGCTGGAGATGGGTCCCTTGCCCAAAGAGCCATCAGGGAAAACTATGCCTTGTTCTAAAGCTCTTTGGGAACCGCTTGCGTAGCCCCACAGACCTGGGGGCTGCGGGCTTTCCTGCTGCCTTCAGCCTCGACAGCACCCTTTCCCACTTGGCGTCGCGCCAGGCACAAAAATGGCCTATGGCTGGAGATGGGTCCCATGCCCAAAGAGCCATCAGGGAAAATTATGCCTTGTTCTAAAGCTCTTTTTTGAACCGCTTGCTTGGCCCTACAGACCTGGGGGCTGCAGGCTTTGCTGCTGCCTTCAGCCTCGACAGCACCCTTTCCCACTTGGCGCCGCGCCAGGGACAAAAATGGCCATACGGCTGGAGATGGGTCCCCTGCCAAAAGAGCCAGCAGGGAAAACTATGCCTTGTTCTAAAGCTCTTTGGGAACCGCTTTGCGTAGCCCCACAGACCTGGGGGCTGCGGGCTTTCCTGCTGCCTTCAGCCTCAAAACCACCCTTTCCCACTACGCACCGCGCCAGGCACAAAAATGGTCTATGGCTGGAGATGGCTCCCCCGCCCAAAGAGCCAGCAGGGAAAACTATGCCTTGTTCTAAAGCTCTTTGGGAACCGCTTGCATAGCCCCACAGACCTGGGGGCTGCGGGCTTTCCTGCTGCCTTCAGCCTCAAAACCACCCTTTCCCACTACGCACCGCGCCAGGCACAAAAATAGCCATACGGCTGGAGATGGGTCCCCCCGCCCAAAGAGCCAGCAGGGAAAACTAGGCCTTGTTCTAAAGCTCTTTGGGAACCGCTTGCGTAGCCCCACAGACCTGGGGGGCTGCGGGCTTTCCTGCTGCCTTCAGCCTCGACAGCACCCTTTCCCACTTGGCGTCGCGCCAGGCACAAAAATGGCCTATGGCTGGAGATGGGTCCCATGCCCAAAGAGCCATCAGGGAAAATTATGCCTTGTTCTAAAGCTCTTTTTGAACTGCTTGCTTGGCCCCACAGAATTGGGGGCTGCAGGCTTTGCTGCTGCCTTCAGCCTCGACAGCACCCTTTCCCACTTGGCGCCGCGCCAGGGACAAAAATGGCCATACGGCTGGAGATGGGTCCCCTGCCAAAAGAGCCAGCAGGGAAAACTATGCCTTGTTCTAAAGCTCTTTGGGAACCGCTTGCGTAGCCCCACAGACCTGGGGGCTGCGGGCTTTCCTGCTGCCTTCAGCCTCAAAACCACCCTTTCCCACTACGCACCGCGCCAGGCACAAAAATGGTCTATGGCTGGAGATGGCTCCCCCGCCCAAAGAGCCAGCAGGGAAAACTATGCCTTGTTCTAAAGCTCTTTGGGAACCGCTTGCATAGCCCCACAGACCTGGGGGCTGCGGGCTTTCCTGCTGCCTTCAGCCTCAAAACCACCCTTTCCCACTACGCACCGCGCCAGGCACAAAAATAGCCATACGGCTGGAGATGGGTCCCCCGCCCAAAGAGCCAGCAGGGAAAACTAGGCCTTGTTCTAAAGCTCTTTGGGAACCGCTTGCGTAGCCCCACAGACCTGGGGGCTGCAGGCTTTCCTGCTGCCTTCAGCCTCGACAGCACCCTTTCCCACTTGGCGCCGCATCAGGCACAAAAATGGCCATACGGCTGGAGATGGGTCCCATGCCCAAAGAGCCAGCAGGGAAAACTATGCCTTGTTCTAAAGCTCTTTGGGAACCGTTTGCGTAGCCCCACAGACCTTAGGGCTGCAGGCTTTGCTCCTGCCTTCAGCCTCAAAGCCACCCTATCCCACTTGGCGCCGCATCAGGCACAAAAATGGCCTATGGCTGGAGATGGGTCCCATGCCCAAAGAGCCATCAGGGAAAACTATGCCTGGTTCTAAAGCTCTTTTTGAACCGCTTGCTTGGCCCCACAGACCTGGGGGCTGCAGGCTCTCCTGCTGCCTTCAGCCTCGACAACACCCTTTCCCACTTGGCGCCGCGCTAGGCACAAAAATGGCCTATGGCTGGAGATATGTCTCCCCCCAAAAGAGCCAGCAGGGAAAACTATGCCTTGTTCTAAAGCTCTTTGGGAACCGCTTGCGTAGCCCCACAGACCTGGGGGCTGCAGGCTTTCCTGCTGCCTTCAGCCTCGACACCACCCTTTCCCGCTTGGCGCCACGCCAGGCTCAAAAATGGCCATACGGCTGGAGATGGCTCCCCCGCCCAAAGAGCCAGCAGTGAAAACTATGCCTTGTTCTAAAGCTCTTTGGGAACCGCTTGCTTGGCCCCACAGACCTGGGGGCTGCAGGCTCTCCTGCTGCCTTCAGCCTCGACAACACCCTTTCCCACTTGGCGCCGCGCTAGGCACAAAAATGGCCTATGGCTGGAGATATGTCTCCCCCCAAAAGAGCCAGCAGGGAAAACTATGCCTTGTTCTAAAGCTCTTTGGGAACCGCTTGCGTAGCCCCACAGACCTGGGGGATGCGGGCTTTCCTGCTGCCTTCAGCCTCGACACCACCCTTTCCCACTTGGCGCCGCGCCAGGCATAAAAATGGCCATACAGCTGGAGATGGGTCCCCCGCCCAAAGAGCCAGCAGGGAAAACTATGCCTAGTTCTAAAGCTCTTTGGGAACCGCTTGCGTAGCCCCACAGACCTGGGGGCTGCAGGCTTTGCTGCTGCCTTCAGCCTCAAAGCCACCCTTTCCCACTTGGCGCCGCGCCAGGCACAAAAATGGCCTATGGCTGGAGATGGGTCCCATGCCCAAAGAGCCAGCAGGGAAAACTATGCCTTGTTCTAAAGCTCTTTGGGAACCGCTTGCGTAGCCCCACAGACCTGGGGGCTGCGGGCTTTCCTGCTGCCTTCAGCCTCAAAACCACCCTTTCCCACTACGCACCGCGCCAGGCACAAAAATGGCCATACGGCTGGAGATGGGTCCCATGCCCAAAGAGCCATCAGGGAAAACTATGCCTTGTTCTAAAGCTCTTTGGGAACCGCTTGCGTAGCCCCAGAGACCTGGGGCTGCGGGCTTTCCTGCTGCCTTCAGCCTCGACAGCACCCTTTCCCACTTGGCGTCGCGCCAGGCACAAAAATGGCCTATGGCTGGAGATGGTTCCCATGCCCAAAGAGCCATCAGGGAAAACTATGCCTTGTTCTAAAGCTCTTTTTGAACCGCTTGCTTGGCCCCACAGACCTGGGGGCTGCAGGCTTTGCTGCTGCCTTCAGCCTCGACACCACCCTTTCCCACTTGGCGCCGCGCCAGGGACAAAAATGGCCATACGGCTGGAGATGGGTCCCCTGCCAAAAAGAACAAGCAGGGAAAACTATGCCTTGTTCTAAAGCTCTTTGGGAACCGCTTGCGTAGCCCCACAGACCTGGGGGCTGCAGGCTTTCCTGCTGCCTTCAGCCTCGACAGCACCCTTTCCCACTTGGCAATTGCGCCAGGCACAAAAATGGCCTATGGCTGGAGATGGGTCCCATGCCCAAAGAGCCAGCAGGGGAAAACTATGCCTTGTTCTAAAGCTCTTTGGGAACCGCTTGCGTAGCCCCACAGACCTTAGGGCTGCAGGCTTTGCTGCTGCCTTCAGCCTCAAAGACACCCTTTCCCACTTGGCACCGCGCCAGGCACAATAATGGCCTATGGCTGGAGATGGGTCCCCCGCCCAAAGAGCCAGCAGGGAAAACTAGGCCTTGTTCTAAAGCTCTTTGGGAACCGCTTGCGTAGCCCCACAGACCTGGGGGCTGCAGGCTTTCCTGCTGCCTTCAGCCTCGACACCACCCCTTTCCCACTTGGCACCGCGGCAGGCACAAAAATGGCCTATGGCTGGAGATGGGGTCCCATGCCCAAAGAGCCAGCAGGGAAAACTATGCCTTGTTCTAAAGCTCTTTGGGAACCGCTTGCGTAGCCCCACAGACCTTAGGGCTGCGGGCTTTCCTGCTGCCTTCAGCCTCGACAGCACCCTTTCCCACTTGGCGCCGCATCAGGCACAAAAATGGCCATACGGCTGGAGATGGGTCCCCCGCCCAAAGAGCCAGCAGGGAAAACTATGCCTTGTTCTAAAGCTCTTTGGGAACCGCTTGCGTAGCCCCACAGACCTGGGGGCTGCGGGCTTTCCTGCTGCCTTCAGCCTCAAAACCACCCTTTCCCACTACGCACCGCGCCAGGCACAAAAATGGCCATACGGCTGGAGATGGGTCCCATGCCCAAAGAGCCATCAGGGAAAACTATGCCTTGTTCTAAAGCTCTTTGGGAACCGCTTGCGTAGCCCCACAGACCTGGGGGCTGCGTGCTTTCCTGCTGCCTTCAGCCTCAAAGCCACCCTTTCCTACTTGGCGTCGCGCCAGGCACAAAAATGGCCATACGGCTGGAGATGGGTCCCATGCCCAAAGAGCCAGCAGTGAAAACTATGCCTTGTTCTAAAGCTCTTTGGGAACCGCTTGCTTGGCCCCACAGACCTGGGGGCTGCGGGCTTTCCTGCTGCCTTCAGCGTCAAAACCACCCTTTACCACTACGCACCGCGCCAGGCACAAAAATGGACATACGGCTGGAGATGGGTCGCCCGCCCAAAGAGCCATCAGGGAAAACTATGCCTTGTTCTAAAGCTCTTTGGGAACCGCTTGCTTGGCCCCACAGACCTGGGGGCTGCAGGCTCTCCTGCTGCCTTCAGCCTCGACAACACCCTTTCCCACTTGGCGCCGCGCTAGGCACAAAAATGGCCTATGGCTGGAGATATGTCTCCCCCCCAAAAGAGCCAGCAGGGAAAACTATGCCTTGTTCTAAAGCTCTTTGGGAACCGCTTGCGTAGCCCCACAGACCTGGGGGCTGCAGGCTTTCCTGCTGCCTTCAGCCTCGACACCACCCTTTCCCACTTGGCGCCGGGCCAGGCTCAAAAATGGCCATACGGCTGGAGATGGGTCCCCCGCCCAAGGAGCCAGCAGTGAAAACTATGCCTTGTTCTAAAGCTCTTTGGGAACCGCTTGCTTGGCCCCACAGACCTGGGGGCTGCAGGCTCTCCTGCTGCCTTCAGCCTCGACAACACCCTTTCCCACTTGGCGCCGCGCTAGGCACAAAAATGGCCTATGGCTGGAGATATGTCTCCCCCCAAAAGAGCCAGCAGGGAAAACTATGCCTTGTTCTAAAGCTCTTTGGGAACCGCTTGCGTAGGCCCACAGACCTGGGGGGCTGCAGGCTTTCCTGCTGCCTTCAGCCTCAAAGCCACCCTTTCCCACTTGGCGCCGCGCTAGGCACAAAAATGGTCTATGGCTGGAGATGGGTCCCCCGCCCAAGGAGCCAGCAGGGAAATCTAGGCCTTGTTCTAAAGCACTTTGGGAACCGCTTCCATAGCCCCACAGACCTGGGGGCTGCAGGCTTTCCTGCTGCCTTCAGCCTCAAAACCACCCTTTCCCACTTGGCGCCGCATGAGGCACAAAAATGGCCATACGGCTGGAGATGGGTCCCCTGCCCAAAGAGCCAGCAGGGAAAACTAGGCCTTGTTCTAAAGCTCTTTGGGAACCGCTTGCGTAGCCCCACAGACCCTGGGGGCTGCGGGCTTTCCTGCTGCCTTCAGACTCGACACCACCCTTCCCCACTTGGCGCCGCGCCAGGCACAAAAATGGCCATACGGCTGGAGATGGGTCCCCCCGCCCAAGGAGCCAGCAGGGAAAACTATGCCTTGTTCTAAAGCTCTTTGGGAACCGCTTGCGTAGCCCCACAGACCTGGGGGCTCCAGGCTTTCATGCCACCTTCAGCCTCAAAGCCACCCTTTCCCACTTGGCGTCGCGCCAGGCACAAAAATGGCCTTTGGCTGGAGATGGGTCCCCCGCCCAAAGAGCCATCAGGGAAAACTATGCCTTGTTCTAAAGCTCTTTGGGAACCGCTTGCTTGGCCCCCA